>NC_068366.1:21850276-21986957 GCF_020536995.1 Dreissena polymorpha
CACCCCCCACCCAACCCTTAAAATAAAAATCTAGTCTTAACATCTTATTGTCTTCCTTGATGATACCTATACGTATGTCTTATACTTTGTAAATTGGCACTTGCCATAGATTGGGAACATCGTGGTGATGACAATATTTCTCTACTTTTTATGTTATTGAATTTTATATTTCATACATTTCTTTCATATTTCACATCAAACACAATTAAATATCATATCAAAGAAATGACAGAAGAAATGATATAAAATAAAATATCCAAACGGTTATCGAAATGGCAGTCAAAGTCATTTAAAACAGCATTGAAATAAGAAATATGATGTAAACTATTGTTATAGAAAATCACCGTTATTTAATGGCGTCGAAAACATGAACTGCGGCAAACGTTTCGATCTTTAATCAAAAAGTAAAAAAAACGAGAGGTCCACAAACAAAACCCATACAAATGTTAAAGGGGTAAAGTGAATATTGTGTCCATCAAGCGACCGGGAGGTCATATGTTCGATACTCACTGTGGGAACGTTCTTTATACCTCACCTTAAGACACCAAACACTTATTCTACCGTAATAGCCTTAGACTTGCATTGCATTCGAGCTACATTACAAAGGTTTCTAAACTAAGACGCATATAAATAGGAAACATATACATGTTATTCTGATGTGTGCACTATTTTTTCATTTAATAATTTAACACAAAGTTAACTGTTCATTATAAATTAAGCATACAGCGCCATTTAATACGATTATCGGCGAGATAAATCGTTTATTTCTTTCCGGAATTTAACAATCAGGTTATGATTTGATGTTCAAACAGCATTATCATGGACGATTATCCAGAACAGCCAAAAAATAAATCCAAAGCGCTGCAGACATAATAAGAACAGAGCAAAGCTACACAGAATAACATATGTACATACATATCTCATGTAAAGGCTCCCATGATATAGGCTTAAGAATAAATATTAGAGTTAACCCAAAATAAATACTTGAGAGATGTGATTACACAGGCTGCCGATTGGTGTCATTACCACGTTGCTCTAAATAAGCGTTTTGTTAAAGGGTATGATACACAACCTATCTATTTTAATAAGACTGTTTGACGACTGTAGTTTACCCCAAGTTTTAAGTCTAACAAATATGTTGTCATATCGTAAGTGTAAAGAACAGGAATCCCCAATAGCAAAATAAGCGAGATATTAAATAAACTAAAAATATATATTATTTGGAGTAGATAACCCATATCCATTACACCACGGCGACCTAAATAAAGAGAATTCTAAGCCGAGAGCTACGAACCTGTCCAGTTTAACAGGTGTCTCTTATCAAACATACAGACAAAAAATCGCATTCAGGAACTATCGGATTAAATTAGGCAACAAACGGATACAATTGTGAACTTAAATTTCGAATTGTCAGCTTCAGTTCTAACAACAGAAACTTTAAGATTATCATGTCATTGAAACGTTCAAACATGGATATGATATCGTTTAAGAACTTTGTTATCATCGGAATGCTGTGAAGATCAACTGTTGGTCGTTTGTCAGAACCATGGAATCCAAGGGAATATTATTGTTATAATCTTATGGAAAAGATTTATACACTGGAGAAGAAGCTTAGACAAACGAGCTCCGAGCTGCTAACCATTACACAAAGACAGTCTGGAATATCGACTTGGCTAGATGACATGTATGTTATAAATTATTATTTATATATATTTATATCAATTTATATGTATGTACATTTACTTGTATAATGTTTATGCAGCTAATTTAGCGGAATGATTGAATATGTTCCAGGTATAAGATTTTGCATGTTTTTACATGTTATTGTCACATAATGCAATACAACGTCTATTTTAATAGCAGTTGTTTTTGTTGTGTGTATGTGCAGTTTTTAATATTTGAATACATAGCGAATTAATGCATTTAAATGTCTCGATTTTACATCACATTTAATTCGAATATTTCTACCATGAACAGCCGTCTTTTAATTCCAGTCACTCGAAGGTAAATCATATTTGTTGTCTATCCGATTGTAAAATAGTGTATAACAACGTCTCTTAAGCTCTGATTTTAAAAATTAATTCTGTACATAGCTATAAAAATTTTATACATGTAGTTAAGTACGTAATTTTTTTTAGCTAAAAAGTTCATCCTACCCTTACTTATATCGATATTTAAATAAATCGCTTATTTTAAACAATACCAGGATCAGGTACCTCTGATGTAAAAAAACTGACAATGTCTCGCTCTTTGTCCAATCACTATCGCGATCCTGTCTTTGACTTCTGGAATAACCTGGCCATTAAGTATGTTAAGTTTGCGCTGTACAAAGGAAACAGCGAGGTGGCATACGTTATGTTTAACGGCAACGGTTCATCCAACATGGACTGGTTTACGTATTCCCGTGTCCTTCTGTCTAGCTGGCCTGGTCTTACGTCCAATGGACAATATAATCTATTCTCTAGGTTACATTATCCTAAACGGAAGTGGAATTTGGGGGGTTACATGCAGTCGGTTTGCTACTAAGTACATATGATGCAGGTCCTGGTGCATAAGATTTTAAAAATGTATCTGAAATGAAGAGTTTAGGTGTCAGTTTAAAGGTACATGTGTAAGTCACAGGGCAAAAGGCCTGATTTGTGCATTTCTTTGTATGTAAGTGGTTGCCAGCCTCAATAGTAGGGCATGGTTTTTGCCTTCAAATGGCAGTGCCGGTAGCTGTCAAAACCGGTTCATATGTTCTAAGGTAATTATTTTGAGTTACACCGTATAGAATTTTTTCAAATGCAGTTTTTTTGTAAGCGTATGAAACCACCTTTCCAGTCATGTATAGTTATATATTGGCTTATCGCTCGGTCATGGTGAAATTTGAGATCAAAGATTGCGAATTCTATATATAACAAAGAAGGAAATTAATTGGGCATGTGTAACCTTTAAGAACTTCCGACCAAGTTAGTCGTCTACCAGAATGTTGACAATTTACCATCAAAAACTCTCTGTATTGCAAAACATAACTACCAGATGTCATTTTGACCCAATTAAGGGCTGTTTGCAATTGGGCTGTTGCACTTGGGGTCCTAAGGGGGGAAAATGCTTGAAAATCACTCCGAAACCTGTTCCGGAGACATATTCTAAGACTACGTAAACACTCGGTATTGTTTTTCAGTGACATTTTGACATTAATTTGCATCAATCTCAATAATGAACCTAATTCCTGTCTTTATTTCATCTGTATTTATTGCTATTGTTTACTTTTAGCCTTTTACTATTTAAAATGTAATGTGTGTTGTTTTTCCATGCAAGCAAGTTTGGACCAACACTGCTATCTGCCTTCGCTTTCAATCCCGCCAGGCAGATCTACTCAGAATAACACTACTTTGCCTTATTTTTCCTGTTTGGATATCTTGCTGAGTTCAAGTTAAATCAAGTATTCAGCTGAAAACACAAAAAGGATAATAATATTATGCTTTCTTTCTTGGAACGATGTTGTTGTGATAGACCGTGCGTGAAAAACAGCAGGGAATCTGTATTTAAGTGACCTCAATATTATACGTAAACCTAAATGTACATTTTTAGGTGGTGTCGGAATTAGTCTATAGCTCTGCCTGAACTGCTGTCCAATTGGTTTACAAGTCCGGCTGGAGTGACAGGCCATCAAAAACTGCACAGTATGACTGATTCGGAGACGGCCCTCAACACTCGCCCAGTCGTGTCGAGAGGATCGGTGTCTTTGCAGGTTAGTACGCTGTTATTTTCAATGAAATCTATTGTAAAATGATTTCTTTGATATCATGGCACACGTTTGTCACCAAAATTAGGAAAATTGTTGTTTTTTACAATAACTGCAGCTCTGAAACCACATTTTGTGGCGATAACTTTGCCAGTGTGCCCGACAATGTGATGCCGGCGTGGTGACTTATCCATTTACAGTAAATAAAGCCACACAGACTATTGAAAGCTTACTCTAATTGTATCTCACTTACATAAGTTAGCACCGTAATGGGTAAATGTGCACTAAACAACTTTTTGTTTTCTCAGATTACACGGAATTGAGCACCCGGGCCAGACTGACACTTTCCGGAGCCTGTCCGAGACGGAACTCGAGCCGAGGAATCATAGGTCCAGGTGTGACAGAAAACTTAAAGCTCATGTCTGACGATGACTTTTTTTGTGTCAGGAAGTAAAGTGTGTTGTTTTCCCATGCAAGCAAGCCCTTTTGTTGGGTCAAATGACATCAGAAATGCTGCTTCTACATGGATTTTACCTAAAATGTGCCAAAAAATATATAAAAAGTTTGTTCGGATCTTGTTCAAAACCTGCTATGATGCACATATAATGCCATTGATGATTTGTTTTCACTTACTAAGTCATATGTTACATCTGCTATGCTATTAGAATCAAAAGTGATGCCTTGTATGGAGTCTAAGTGCTGTATGTATGATGAAACCAAGGTCGGCTTTTCTACCTTAAATCTTGACGCGAAACGCTGTTACGCGTGACGCTTTCAACGTCAACTTTAATGAATAAATCTGTGTGTCATGGTACTGGAACTTTGTGATCTTTTTTAAAACAGATTATACCTATGAAAAAAGTGCCTTTAATTCAAATTTGAAGGGGTTGGGTTCCCTTATAGGTTACATTATCCTAAACGGAAGTGGAATTTGGGGGGTTACATGCAGTCGGTTTGCTACTAAGTACATATGATGCAGGTCCTGGTGCATAAGATTTTAAAAATGTATCTGAAATGAAGAGTTTAGGTGTCAGTTTAAAGGTACATGTGTAAGTCACAGGGCAAAAGGCCTGATTTGTGCATTTCTTTGTATGTTAGTGGTTGCCAGCCTCAATAGTAGGGCATGGTTTTTGCCTTCAAATGGCAGTGCCGGTAGCTGTCAAAACCGGTTCATATGTTCTAAGGTAATTATTTTGAGTTACACCGTATAGAATTTTTTCAAATGCAGTTTTTTTGTAAGCTTATGAAACCACCTTCCCAGGCATGTATAGTTATATATTGGCTTATCGCTCGGTCATGGTGAAATTTGAGATCAAAGATTGCGAATTCTATATATAACAAAGAAGGAAATTAATTGGGCATGTGTAACCTCTATTGACAGACTCTCCAATGGATCAACCTTAATGCTGCGTTTTCTCATCAACATACGTTTTGAGGGATGCGACAACGACAGGGGTTACGTTGCGGTGATTGACGGTTGATCCGCGTTTGCCTGGGACCAGCACCCTAGTTACCCGCAATTCATGTACTCGGACATGAACTCGGACGACTTTTATAACAGGCGACAGTTTGGATTGGCGGACTACATGGTCGTGTTTGTGCTCATATAAAGCTAACTTGACAGTGAAAAAGTAGATACAGTCGATGCAGTTTATAGTGGTTTTGTGTTGATTGATAATGAACAACGTCTTGCATATTGATATCAATGTACTCTTACTCTTGAATCTTTGTAATTTTTTTTATACATTTAACTAGTCCATGCAATGTGCGTATATGGGCAACACATAACAAGAAGTTACAACCTTAAGAATAAAATATGTTACAAAGTATTTAAACCTATTGAAATTAGTGATTCATTCAAACGTTTAAACAATGTTAACAATTTAAAGGCCATGCAATACTCAGACCCGAAAATTGAAACAGCTAAAATACTGTATCAGATAGACGCAGTGTAAATTTAAAACAAGCAAAGTGTTCAGTCTACGTATTTAGGTGAGGTTTTCCGTCGAGTTTATTTGTAAAGTTTGAGAAAAATATGTATTAGCCTTTACTGACGCATACATTGCTATGCATTTGTTCTGTACACAAAACGCTAACTGCTTTATATGCTTTAATAAATATACCCGATTAAATGTGTGTTTAGTCTAACCTTCGTTGATCAGTAAATCATTGGGAGCGGCAGTGGCCGAAATCGATGCTTAAAGGTAGTGGTTACTTAAAACAGGTAACTAACTACTTTAAGTGGAGTTGATATTTCCATTCTCGTATACATCGTTATTGAGGATAAAGAGTACATTAAGAATCAGAATTCAATCCAGATCATATATGTTCCCGCTTTCAGTAGCTGCGTTTTAAGTAAAGTAAAACATATCCCAAAATGGCTTTTTTATTCGCATGGTTACTTTCATAAAACAATTCATACCAATATTGCAAACAAGTCATTATAACATGATGTAAGTGGTCAGAGAGACCTAATGCAATAGTGAGGAGTTGGAATAAATTCAGTGTGTTTCAGCCTTACTAAAACGGAGAACTGATGCTCTGATATTTCAGACAAAATAATTCTAGCCAACCCATTCTTGATGACAACAATAAAACTACAGTTTAAGATTTAAAAAAATGCAATATGGCATAGAGTAACACTTTGAAAACTTATCTCTAAATATATTGAAAGATGTATGTACGAGCTTACGTCCTTGTGTCAAAACAGATAATACGCTGTAATATACAATAATATAATAAATGTTCAAGAGGACTGGTAGCAGAACAACAACGACATTAGGGTGTTTCAGACTATATTACGTTTTGTGTGTAAAATCCAAATCATAAGTATGTACAAAAACACGTTCACTGTTGGAAAATGCCCGATTATCTATGCAGATGTATACATACAACAAAACGACAGTTTTGGTGCTACAACTAATTTTTGTAAAGATGTCGTCATCGGCTTTATAGTTAGAATTTTTCGTTGTTATGAGTTTCATTGAAATTAATTACACATGAGTTGTGGTTCAATTTAACGTTTATAAGCATTTGTTATTGAACTGTTTTCGTTACTATTCATGGTATTATTTTAAGACTGATTATATTACGTGTTGACATTAAAAGGGATCGTCAACCAGATTGACGAAAAAAAAGAAAAGTTCTAAAATACCGTATTTTTTACAATTATTAGTTTTTATTGATAAAAATATCACGACTGGTATATTACATTACTTGAAAAAGTTGTTAAGTTTTCATATTTTCAGTATATTTGGTAATAAAATTTTACAGGGTATGTTTACCAGGTAACTACCAGTTTACTATAAATATCGCAAGTAGATTGATCATCATCGTCGCGTGGTAAACCCAGGAATGCAAATTGTGCATGCGTAGAGAATTGTATATATTTTATATTTAAAATGATCAATCTACTTGCGTTATTTATAGTGTGTATATCGTGATGGATCCTATTTTCGATTTCACATCGCAAAATTTTATTACCGAATATACAGAAAGTTGAACATTTTTCTAGTTATGTTATATACAAGTCGTGATATTTTAATCAATATAAACTAATAATTGTATAAAAAAAACACGGTATTTAAGAACTTTTCTTTTTTTCGTTAATCTGGTTGCCAAACAAATCAATTAATAACGTTGAGCTTTACAATATACTTTAACTTGAATTCCTTTACATATTTTTTATTACACAGTTGTTTATAAATAAAGCACTCGCACGTCTGAATCTAAAACCTTGGTCACAAACCAGATCAAGACAGAAAAAATGTGTTTGCAGAAACTATTTGCTCCACGCAAAAAGGGCACCGTGAGATCGTCTATGGTCGTCGCGTGTTTCTTTACCTTTAAATCGACCCAAGTGTTTTGTTGATAATTCTTATGGCGTGCGTAAATATGCTTAAGACGTACGGCGGTCGCAAGTCCTGTGTGATATGTTTATATATTCCTAAAGTGGTCGCACGTGTTACGCATGGTTCACACACTGTGTTCACAGATTCGTCGCAATTACCTTTAGGTACAAGCCCGATTGAATTATGTGTTTATTTTGTTCAATAAATTGCTCGTTGCTGTTTAATTTGCAAACTAAGATTATTTCAGTTTTGATATTCAAGACTTCAACCTTTAAGACAAAAATATCGAGGGCAAAAACATGCAAATCCGTTCAAAATTGTATACATTAGCCTATTATGACTCTCATACCACGCTCCGTCAAAAAATGTCGAACTTGAAAATTAAGGTCTTATTCAAGCTAAAAGGCGCACTTTATAACGTCTCTGTATACGTCGGCTTTTACCAATCAATACATAAGAATCTTTGTGCTCGAATAAGTGTCGGTGGCAACTCTTTTGCATAATGAATATGCATTGGTATTCTACATCCATAACTTAGCATCAGAAGAAAAAGTGTGAACGATTTGGAAATGTGCGTCTACTGCAATATCTTTGAGATTGCCGTTAGGCGTAATACACCACAAGGAATGCACACGTTGTTCGCTTAATCGTCTAACGTCGTCCGCATCGATAATTTGCGTCTCTCGACGGACCAATTTTGAATGGAATTTTGCGTTTAACGTTTGCTCAATGAACGGTGGTTTTGCGACGGGTGTTCAACGCACGGCCGTCGCATCAACTTCAACGATTGCACTTATGGCAGTTACGTCCGTTGTGGCGACCTTTCTGTCAAGGAAAGGGCGCAGGATCGCCCTTCGTCCCACGCATGTATTCGACGAAAATGATTAAGAAAGTTTGACTTTTGTAAGTCGAAGCCGAGTTGTGACCACGGCTTAAAGAAACGATTTTCATACAGAAGGGCATCATTTTACTGATATATTCGCCATAATGTAAATCATAGTTTACTTAAGTCCCGAAATTAAATCTCATCAAAATGCATACCGATTCAAGTTAATCTTCTGACTTTGTTTAATGTCGAAATTTATCTTCATTCAAAAGGCCGTGCAACACTCATGCTGGGTATGCGGATACTTTGATAACGGATGGCATTTTGATAACATAAAACAACAAAAGCCACTCGCGAGAAAAATGTTCTTCAGCTTTTTTGCATTTATGTTCTGTTCATTTGGTTTTCATACATGGAACAGTGTTTGGTCGATATATGAATGGTAAATCACTTCTTATTGCGAAGAAAGAAATTCGCCAAAAAACGCTGGATTATATATAAAAAACACTATAATATTCCGGCGATAATCAGCATCAATTGGATGATCAGTACATATGTCAACAAAATAAAAGTACTAGGAATAAGTGAGAACTTGCTTACTATTCGAAATAAAAGATCAATGATGTATATTAATGTTACAACATGTTACATTTTAGTTTACTAACGTATTTGAGAGAATTCAAATGTTTAAAGAGTCGGATTCCAAATTTTCATGGGCGCTTCTTTAACCGATCATCTCAATGACAATTACACTTCTATTCCCGATTACTCGACACTTTTTATCAGATATAACATACTCTTTTTATTGAATCCGAAATGGAGAAATCGATGTGGAATACTGTCATCGTAAGCAGGCAATACATACAAATGTATGTACTGACGTAAATTAAAAAACGAATTACCGAAACATTTTATTATCCGTTTGAAATATGATTATGATTTTGTATAAATGTCATAAAATGTAAAACTTATTCGATATGTCTGATGGTTACAGTCTATATGACCATATATTGTCCAGTTTTTGAGTCAACCGACCGCCGTATCTTCGCTTAGTACACGAGCTTAAACAATTTTAACTAACGTTATTTGTAGCCAAACGATTCATCTAAAGCATGCATACTTATGTCCTAATGATTGTACTAATGCCATTTACTTATATCTTAGATAGCATGTCATGAACCATCACATTGCAAAAACTGCTACTTAAAGATAAATATCAGCAGCGATGCAAGTCCGAAATTCTTTTAACTCAGTCAATAAAGTGATTTAAGTTCAGGTGAAACAGACTTCGAGCCAACCTTACCATTGCGTAAAAGTACGTGATCCCTATAAGCAGATATAAAGAGAGTTTTCCATTTTCTTATTAATTTTGTGGCCACGCATTAGTATCGTCTTTATGATGCGATTCTAATGAGCACCAACGACATAGGATTTTATGGAGGACAAAGGTTATGTGCCTCTTAAAGATCCCTTCACTCCTGATATTTAGAGCCTTGCTATAAGTAAAATTATGATCCGTTGTATTTTCATCTCTCTGAATCTCAAGTTACCACTAAAAATCAAGTTTATTACGTAGGCAATTATTTCCGGTCGTCACTTGAAATATATTTCTTCAGAAATAAGCATTTTAATCTTATTTAAAAATTTAAAAATTGCAATTATAATATTAATTGTATAAATTAATAGTAATGTGATTTCTGAAAACGAGCAACGCCATTGGTTATATTTCATGTGGGTTTGTAATTAAGTAATGCATAGATTCCCAATGTGTCGCGCTTGACTACGCACATTGATTCGTACTTCAACATGTTTGGTAAGAATATACATAATATACATAAATGCATATCAGGTAAACAATAAAACTCGGTTCTCAAAGTGCCTAATTTGTTGAAAGTCTCTGTTATCCGAAGTGTCCTTTATCGGAAATCAAAGTGTCTGCAGCTTCATGAATACCATCTATTGATCATGCGCTATCTTCGTTAATATTTCATTGAATACTATAAAAATTTAAATATTTGACGCACAGTGATTACTCTACATACTGGAATATATCAAACAATTTCTGGCAATATTTCTAAATAGTTTTATTGTGTTGAAATGTTTACTGTTCGTCCAGATCATGCTGTTTTCCGACCGATTTTTCTATTTTTGGGGCAACAATCTACAATTCTTCAGAGATTTTTGTTCTTACAAATAGAAAAGGATACACCATTTATCAACTCGAACATGTGCCTTGTCTAAAAAACTAATCTTTAGGATATAACTTTAAACAAAGAGGAACTTAACTCTCGCACGCGGCTTTTGTTTTTCTTTGTAATCGATATGCCATCGGTTATCGAAGTATACGCATTACCAGCGTGAAACTATTCAATACTATATTACTTAAAAACATGTTCAGGGAAAAGACAAATAAATTAAACTTTTGAGGAAAATAGTTACTAAAGTAAAATGAAAATGGTATTAATATTTTTATTTATTTACAAAAACGTGTTATGAAACTCTTTATATATCTCTTTTTTTCACTTTTCACTTTACATGTGATCATGATCGTTTTTGTCCGATTATGAACTGCTGCACTTGAAGATATTAGCACGAGCACTTGGGATATAAAATATATCATTCTTAAACACGAATAGAGTCTTCTGCCACAATTGAACGCCGACACGTTATTTATTCTCTTAAGTGATTTAGGCTTGTCTTTAAATACCAATTGTTTTGAATAGAACATTCAACGGCGAAGATCCAAGCTTTGGTCATTGTTCCTGTATCGCGGTATATTGGTCGATTGTAACTAATCATTTTCGCCTGATAATGTTTCTGTAGGTTAGTTCTTTATAAGCTTCATGATTATATATTTCATAACAGCAAGTGAATAATGAAATAAAAACTGGTTATGCCAAATAAAGTTACATGTACTTTTGGTTGTTTTAATTGTAACTGCATAATTACAAGTATAAAAAAGTACTTTCTTCAGTCAATACATTTGTTACGAAGTGTAGTTACACCGGATGCAGCACATGACAATACACCTATTCTATTGTGAGTATGTACTACACAGTCCTTGGAATGTAAGGTTTAAAGCAACTTCTTTAGTTGTAGGAACACCAATTTTGGTTTAAGAACTAATGTATATGTCACTTACTTTCCATCGTTGCATATTAAAATATGAAATGGTTCATTTGCCAACAAATCAAATATTAAAAATAATAAATAACGTTTAGCTTTTCAATATACTTTAATTTGAATTTCTTTACATATGTTTGACTACACATTTGTTCATAAATATAGCACGCTCACGTCTGAATCTAAAGCCTTAATCAAGCCCACTGAGATCAAGAAAGAACAAATGTGTTTGTAGAAATTGTTTGATGCACGCAAGGGCACCATGGGATCATCGAGCGGTCATCTATGGTGGACGCGTTTTTTTTTTTACCTTTAAAGCGCCTCAAGTATGTCTGTGAATAGTTCTTATGGCGTGCGTATATGTGCTTAAGACGTAGGGCGGTCGCACGTCCCACGTGATATGTTTATACATTCCTTAAGTCGCACGTGTTACGCAAGGTTCACACAAAGTATTAACAGGTTCGTCGCAATTACCTTTAGGTACAAGCCAAATTGAAGAATTTGTTAATTTTGTTCAATAAATTGTTCGTTATTCTTTATTTTGCAAACAAAGATTATTTCAGTTTTGATATTCAAGACTGCAACCTTAAAGAAAAAAGATCGATGGCAAAAGTGTATTGCGTCTACTGCAATCTCTTTGAGATGGTCGTAAGGCGTAAAACACCGCAAGGAATTCACACGTTGCCCGCTTAAGCGTCTAACATCGTCCGCATCGACAATTTGCGTCTCTCGACGGGCCGATTTTGAGTGGAATTTTGCGTTGGACGTTTACTTCATGGACGGTGCTTTTGCGACTGGTGTTCAACGCACGGCCGTCGCATCAACTTCGACGATTGCTTTAAGTTCAGTTACGTCCTTTGCGGCGACCTTTCTGTCAAGAAAAAGACGCCGGTTTGCCCTTCGTCCGACGAATGTATTCGACCAAAATATTGAAGCAAGTTTGACTTATGGAAGTCGCAACCCAGTTGTGAACACAGCTAAAAGAAACGATTTTCATACAGAAGGCCACGTTTTTACTGATAAATTCGCCTTAATGTGATTAATAGTTTACTTAAGTCCCGAAATTAAATATCATCAAAATGCATACCGGTTCAAATTAATCTTCTGACTTATTTAATGTCAAAATTTATCTTCATTCAAAAGGCTGTTAAAACTGTTCAATACTATATCACGTTAAAAATGTTCAAAGAAATGACAAATTAATAAAAAACACATTGATACTTTAGAGAAAAATAATTATTAAAGAATAATTGAATTTTTTTTTTTTTTATTACTAATTAACAAGAATGTGTTTCAACTCTAAATTTATCTCTGTTTTTCACTTCCACTTTCATGCGAAGTACATGAAATTCATTTAAAAAAGTGACACGCTGAGACATTTGTTTACAAAATAATCAATTTAATGTCTGCAATCATTTCGTAAAGATTTCAGCATTAAGGACCTGTCGCACCATGTTGATTGATGATGAAAGATCTGTTCCCTTGCATACTGTTTTAAATTTAATTTGCTTTTGTTTATTAGGTGGTTTAAACAATAGCTTACGTCATTGACGATTGCCCTCAACAGCCGCACATTAATCTTCATCTTTTGAAATATAAGGACAGAACGTAGCTACACCTGATCTTAAGGCCTGCGTCAGCGAAAATGGGTCATATGCCATGGCATGAAAGACCCATTTTCGTATGTCGTGGCTTATATTTGTCATACTCGTCTCAATGATCGAATGTCAACTGTTTTTAAAACTTAAAAAGTAAAAGAAAAAACTAAAACCCAAGAAGGGATACTTTGAGACCGATTCGCACAAGCTTCCGATGTTAATATTGCCATTTACAAATTATTCTAAAAGAACGTCGTAATTAGAAGTGTTTATTATATGCTCCTCTCAGCATCATATCTGCAAAGTATATCTAAAACTGGAAGTGATAACTTGACTTCACAATGATGTTAACAGTAAGACATAGATGTTTCAATTATTTTTTGTTTTGATTTTCATAATTGCACAAATGAGATCCTATTGTCACAAACATCAATAAACTTTGTGTGAAAGCATGGTCCTTCGTTTCCGTTTGGGATTACAGGAACATTACACAGGGGGGGGGAGGGTGTTACATACAAAATACATTTTCATACATTTTGTTCAATAAATAGTTCAAATAAAGAAAGAAAAATTCAACCGGCAATTAAACATGACATTTGCTTTACAAAGCAGATTGCTACAAACCTGTCAATTGAACAAGTGGTGTTTAAATATTAAAAAAGACTAAACAAAACACAATGTATTCATTTATAAAACGCTATCGAAAACCAAACAACAAAGATTGTTATTTCGACAAAACAAAAAAACCATGGATATGATATTGTTAAAGATTATTGATATGATTTTTCTTCTGTGCACATCAATTGTTGGACGTTTGTCCGAGGCATCGTGTCAAACAGAAAAGATTGATGCAATAGAGAAAGAGTTAAAACAAACAAGAAAAGATGTGCGTTCCATAAAGCAAAGACAGTCTGGAATTTCAAAATTGCTACATGACATGTGAGATTTAATTTATGAAGTTATGTATTTAATCATTTATTTACGTACTTATTTTTTTATTTATACTGTCTGTCTGTCTGTCTGTCTGTCTGTCTGCCTGTGTGTCTGTCTGTCTGTCTGTCTGCCTGTCTGTCTGTCTCTCTGTCTGTCTGTCTGTCTGTCTGTCTGTCTGTCTGTCTGTCTGTCTCCTTGCCTGCCTGCTTGCCTGCTTGTCGGTCTGTCTGTCTGTCTGTCTATCCGTCCGTCCGTCCGTCCGTCCGTCTGTCCGTTAGTCCGTCCTGGCCACTATCTCCTCCTACACTATTAGCAATAGAACCTTGAAACTTACAAACATGGTAGCTATGAGCATATGTGAGACGGTGCACTATATGGAATTTTGATCTGACCCCTGGGTCAAAAGTTATGGGGGTTGGAGTGGGGCCGGGTCAGAGAATTTCCTGCGACCGCGATTCGAAAAAGGCTCATATCTACTGTGCCCCTTCAGATGTTACTTATTTGGTATGAATGTGTATCTAGACAACACCTTTCTATGCGCATACAATTTTTTACCCCAGTGACCTTGACCTTGAACTTGAATTCAGCGTTCAGGTTTCGAAATCAGCGACCGCAATTCGAAAAAGGCTCATAACTACTGTGTCCCTTCAGATAATGATTTCATATTTGGTATGCTTGTGTATTTGGACAACCCTTTACATGCGCATACAATTATTGACCCCTGTGACCTTGACCTTGAACTTTAGGTCAGCCTTCAGGTTTTGAAATCTGCGATCGCAATTCGAAAGAGGCTCATACCTACTGTGTCCCTTCAGATACTGCTTTCATATTTGGTACGCATGTGTATCTGGACAACACTTTTCCATGCACATGAACGTTTTGAACTTGGGGTTCGCGTTCAGGTTTCGAAATCTGCGACTGCGATTCAAACAAAGCTCCTAACGGCTGTGTCCCTTCAGATATTGCTTTCATATTTGGTACGCATGTGTATCTGGACAAGACCTTTCCATGCGCATACAATGTTTGACCCCAGTGACCTAAACCTTGAACTTAGGGTCCGCGTTTAGATTTTGAAATCTATTATGTGGTTATCTCCGCCGTCTGTCCGTCCGTCCGTCCATCCTGGCCACTATAGCCTCCTACACTATAAGCACTAGAACCTTGAAACTTACACACATGATAGCTATGAGCATATGTGCGACAGTGCACTATTTGGAATTTTGATCTGACCCCTTGGTCAAAAGTTATTGGGGTTGGGGCGGGGCCGGGTCAGAGATTTTCACTCCTTTTTTTAGTTTTTGTACATTAACTTCTTCATTTTTACACCGATTTACATCAAATTGATACTGAACATCTCTTATGACAATACGGTCAATCTCAACTATGCATGGCCCCATTACCAATCCTGGGGCGCCCCTGAGTCAAACATGCGGCGTGGGGATACGCGTCGGCCTCTGCCGCGCCTTTTCTAGTTCTTATATGTGTTCATGTTGTTTTGTATTGTGCTGTTTTGTGCTGTTTTGTACTGTTTTGGCAATTGGGCACTTGTCTTAAATAAAGGTCCAACTAATTGTATATAATGAGAATTCAATTCTGCTTCAGCAGCTGGAGTTTCACTTCTTTATATTGTCATTTAATTCTGTATTGGCTGCTTTCAGAGAAAACGGGGCTTAATGCATGTCACACTGATGAGCCTGTGCAATGCGCACAAGCTAATCAAGGACGACACTTTCTGATTTTATGATGTTTTTCGTTTAAAGAGAGTCTATGGTACTGGGATCATGGTCAAATTTGTTCATTATTGCATAAACGCTATATTTATAATGCCTTCTGGCGGGGTGCAGAGACTTGGCAAAAGGAGGGCTTGAACGGGTGAAATCGTGTATTAACAAGGCGATTCATGTGCCGTTCAAGCCCTGTAATGTGTTTTTATATCCATAAACTGGTCCACGCGAAGTCAATTCCCTTAGTAATGGCTGGATTCAATGAAGTTATTATGAACTTTGTTAATAACTCCAGCCTTGGACGACTTTCCAAGCATACATAGGGAACTGAATAAGCATCATGCATGCAGGAATAAAGGCAATGAATATTTCAATCCACTTTTTAAATAATACCATCTGAACTCTCTCGACAACAGCTTTATTTTATTGGCAACCTCAATGAAGTAAAGGTTATTTTCTCAACACGTTCAAAAGACTATGCTGTGAATGTAAATGTTTATTGACCTTCAACGTTCCTGATGTATGCTTGAAATACTTCAGTGACAATATGTTGGTAGTATTAATTTTTAGAAAATTAAGTTAGAACGAAATAAGATAGACCTGTACGAAACTATCGAAAGAAACATCTATTAAAAAAACAACGACTTATTCTGACGATATGTTTATCCGCAACGACCAGTAATTCCAAAATAATTCCTCATTTATTCCTTTTTGCGGCTGCATTTCAAATTTACATTAATCCACTGTTTAAACACATTTTAAATCGAAAACTGCCTCGTCATTTCTGTAGATGACAGAGTGAAGCATATGTAAAACACAACCTTGAACTGTATGACGTCATATGAAATAAGCGAATTATTTTGTCGATGTCGAATGTTATTCGATGTTATTTTAATTTATTTTGGTATGTGTGAATTGTTTATGCAATAATAGCGAAAATACACATTTTCTCTGACATGATCATCTGCAGGCGCTCTCAAAATCCGTTGGTGCTGCGCACTCGGACAGGAACAGATTTTTCGAGCGCCCGCAGATGACAATGCTCTCGAAAATGTGTACTATCTCTATATTGTTTTGCATTTTTAAATATAACTAGAGATTTCAATAGCCGCATATTATTGCATTTTGACGCAATTAAATTGAATTTGCTTTGTTTTTGACAGAAGAGATTTTTTTCTTGAGTACCAACCCATCAAAATTGTGACTTGTGATTAAACATCAATCATACATATTACACGTGCCATTGTAATGAACCAGCTTTGTAACTAACTGACACCACCACGGTGTATTGAAAACATGAATAAAAGTGACCCCATGGGACGTCAAGTATCTTATCTCAATTTCTTTCATGGGACCTGGGGCCGTTTCTGGTACAATTCGTAACTTTACGGACGAAAATGTACGTACGTATAAAGTTACGTACGCTTTTCTGAATGCGTAAGTGCGTTTCTATAAACCAAACGTAGCGTAAAACTTAGTTGCTATGTTTGAATAATCTCTAAACAGTAGTCTGGTGATTGCGCGGACCTTATAGAGAACATTTGAAGAAATTCATAAAGTAGATTTAATTTGCTTTCTCTTACAAACTTACGGTAGACTAAATATTTATACATTTATCCTTAAGAAGTACCTTATAAAGAGCAAAGTTCTTTCCTTTGTTTGCGAAATTGCGATGAACAAAGGGGTCAACTGTAAAAAAGTTCAATCTCTTGATTCTTTTAAAATTAAGTGTGGCCATTCTTTGTTGTGCTGGATATGCTCTTTGTTAAAACAGAAGAGATGATTCTTACTGAAGCAAATCTTTTACGAAGGTTAGTCAGATATATTTCAAACTGAAATTGCTGGAGCAAACTGGAAAAAAATGGATGGATAATACTGAGAAGACAGGCATGTGTATTGTAGCTTACACATCTGAATTTACAGAAACATAATCAAGGCGTTTCCTGACAGGAATTCAATTTACTGAAAGGGTATCTTTGATTATGTTTAGTGCGTCTCTGAATTACAAATGGAATGTCCTATAATGAGAAGAACATCAGCAATGGCCGCTGCAAAGAAGGTAGTATTTTTTAACATTTCATTTACTGATCAATGATAATGTACAGTAGTACAGTATGGTTTTAGAAGAATTAACAAACTCTGTAGCTTGTATTCACTTGTCGCACTTCTAGATAATTTTATAACAATCAACATCATGTTTTTAACATGTTTATATTTATACTTGTGTGCAAAATATAAAAAAAACAACAACAGATTTTACTCATAAATTCATTTAAAATGAGAATCCTTTTTCTGTGATAAATTAACATTGTCCATGAATGCTTCTATTAGTTTGAGACAATAGGCATTTGCAATTATCATAAAGTATGCTTCTTCACATATATAATTATATTATATTTTTGTTCAATATTTAAACAAAAATGCATGGATTGGTAAAAAAAACGCTGCGCTGTGAAAGCTTGTCAGAATTTCATATTTTTGTAGAGGTCACAGTGACATTGACCTATAACCTAGTGACCCAAAATGGGTGTGGCGTTTAGAACTCATCAAAGTGCATCTACATATGAAGTTTCAAAGTTGAAGGTGGAAGCACTTTGATTTTAGAGCCAAATGTTAAGGTTTTAGCACATTGCCTACAGCGGACGGGCGGACGTTGGACAACTAGCTGGCTATGACAATAGCTCGGGTTTTCTCTCTCCGAAAACAGCCTCGCTAATAATACAACTTTGAGCATCTTACAACTGTAACTTACCAAAAACAAATCTCATTGGTTTAAGAGGCATAGTGTTTTGACAGTTTTTGTATTACATATTTAGTACATTTCAATACATGTTTTCAGTAAATTTACTTAAACAGTGAAAACTTTTCAAACCTACTTTAAAATTAGCCATTAATAATATTCAGATAACTTAAGTTTTAGTTGTTACAATAACCATTGCGCAAAGTAAGCCAAGTGTGTGAGCTTTGACCTTTAATTCCAGTTAATAATTGCAGCGCTTAAACAACTGAAGCTTGATTGGTCATTGTTGGCCCCGTACTACTTAAATGTACCCTGGGTACAGAATATTATTCCTGCCTAAAATTAGATGTCATCAAACGCACTTCCGAATACGAAACAAAATCCTCTTTGAACAAAACCTAACTCAATATGCTTTTTTTGAGTACGAGTTTCGATAATATCATCGCGGAGGCCATTTCAAAGAATGTAAACGGAAACATTATTAATTTGAAAATAGAGCCAACAACAGAAGATTTAGCCTAAGTATTTCTGGGTATGTTTAAGTATATTTTCTGTACCAAGGGTATATTGTAGCATACATAAGAGTACCCAGGGAACTTTCAAGTACTAGTCCGAAATTATATATATATGTTATATGTTATAGCAAATTCAATTAAAAAGACATATTACTTATACTTCTTCGACGAAAACAATTTAAGATAAAACAATGAAATAACAATCAATTTGAATTGCTACCCTGTACAAATTGAAATTATAAATGTCTTATACCAGTGGAAATAGTTTCAAAAACCGAACTTTCTTAAATTTGCCAAATAATCCCACTGCAAATGAGAAACTGAAAGGTGCATATACAAGTTTTACCGTTCACCCGTGTGTAACTGAGTATTGTGGTCGTTTTGAGGTGTTCAGTCACGTCTGTATACATCTATTTTGTAAATTAAAATGTATATTCAATATATTCAATATTTGCTCATCTCTACTACAAAAATGGTATCGTCATTAATGTAAACTTAACACATAATTCCTAACTGTTGATTTTACGATACGGAAATGATAACTTCTTATAATATTTACATTTTCTGTGTAAATGTATGTGTTCAGACGATATACTATGTACAAGTCTGGAATAAAAAGTCTGTCTGTCTGTCTGTCTGTCTGTCTGTCTGTCTGTCTGTCTGTCTGTCTGTCTGTCTGTCTGTCTGTCTGTCTGTCTATCTGTCTGTCTGTCTGTCCGTCCGTCCGTCCGTCCGTCCGTCCCCCCGTCCGTCCGTTCGTCTGTCTGTCTGATCTCTGATGATCGTGATGTGGAGTCAATGTACCTCGCCAAAACTTGCATTGTGTCGTGTGAATCTGCCCACTCGTCGTTCTATGTCGCAGTGTTGTATTCTTCTGTTGCTCGAACTCGCCAAGAAGCGGCGATAATTTTAAACCGTTCAATATTGTCGACGCCTATCGTACACGTAGCGAGGGCACGTCTCATGACAATCATGCACTCTCGAATACACATCTTCTGCATGTCTTCACGTCCCGTAGAATTTAGCTTTCTGTTGGCATTCTATGGCATAACTCGACTTTGGTGTGCATTTAGGGGGGGGGGGGGGGTGGGGGCTGGAAATCGCGAACGACATATGCTTATAAACTCGTGCAGAATCGTCTACACTCTATCATTCTCGAAGTCAGTTATTATATCTGCGATTGATATACTAACATAAGAAATATATAAATATATATATTGGCTGAGCTCGTCTAAATGTTTGTGTCAATGTTGAAGAGAACTCGAGCAAATGTCGTCCTTAAACGACCAGCTCGTCCACTTTAAGGCAAGTGAAAACTCGCCCAAAGTCGTACAGAACATGAAGCTAACATTCGTAACAGTCTAACATGGTTTTACGGAATGGTTATGGCCAGTTGGTTTGGTTAGGTTTGCCCGTTTGGGACTGTTTTGAAATGTCAGTGGAATTGTCAGATATATTTAATGTGGTAAGCCTGGAATGGTCAAAGCAATTTGATGACTATGATGATGATGATGGTGATGATGATGATGATGATGATGATGATGATGATGATGATGATGATGATGATGATGATGATGATGATGATGATGATGATGATGATGATGATGATGTTGATGATGATGTTGATGATGATGATGATTTGATATCCCCCATCCATTTGTGTTCAAATATTGATTTAAATACACTCGGTCATATGCAGTCGGCGTTCTTATTGATCTACTTCAGTCAACAGTCGAAGACAAACTCCGTAGGGTAAGGCTACTTAAGAAATGATTGGCATTATTAAACTGTATGTAAAAAAATCAACAGTGATATTTGCGAAAGTTCTTAACGTTTGAGTAGTTTATTAAAACCTAAAATGTATTGCACTTGTATTGCCACTTGTTGAAGAAATACGATATTCGGTGACTCTTTACTGGGATGTTCTAGATTGTATTTATCGGTACTGGCAATTTCTTTTATTTGATCTATTTAAATTAAAACAAATATATCAAGGGAGGATTTTGTTTGAATTTGTTTGACAAGTACTCGTCGTAAGCAGTACATATCTTAGGAACTTTAGCTTGTCATTCATGAATTAAAATATTTTTTTATAAAATAGCAGCTTCACGTAAAGTATTTTATTCAAAATTAAATGCATTAAGCATTAAATGCCAAAGAAGCAACAGACACTTGAATTGTATAACCTTATTTTGAAACATGATTCGAGCGAGTGATTCTTAATATTCATTAGTTATGACATATATTTACAACTAGTTAAATATCTATGCAAATTATATCGGGACAAAAATGAAACGTTATTATTGTTTTCAATATAAAACAAATCTTACAAAAAGACAACTATGCACATGTTTTGTCTTATGATATTATGCAGGCGTTATGCAGATCAAACATTTAATTAATCCATAAGCACACAGTCGAAAACAATGAAGCTGTTGAGTGTTTAAAGCCACACACCTGAAATAAAATACAATTGTAGTACCAGAGCTGACAAAGACCAATCTAACTGAACTGAGCTAACATGTCGACAGATTGTATCTCACAGTCTCTATAGTATAATTTATTTTACGCAGTTTAGACAAAATGATATATGCATGATATTATTTCCAAAAAAAAGGATCTTGATGCAGAACTTCTGCTTAAACTGTAAATATGCCAAATTCAACAATAAAGTGACAACCGTATACACAATTATAAGAAGCGCGGTTCACATATCAATTAAAATTGTATACAGTAATCTACGTTTTTGTAAAAAGTTGCATTTATATTTTACTGCTGTGTCAATGAATGACAATTATACAGTAATCTGTGCTAAAATTAATTGAATTATTATTAGCACAGACTACTGTTTAATTGTCATTCATTGACACAGCAGTATAATATAAATGCAACTATTTACAAAAACGTAGATTATACAATTCTAATACATAATTCTTACAGAAAAACTATACTTTTACCCATGTTTACAATGAATCAATTCTATCACTCAGCAAACGTCACATTCGTTGAGCTCAACTTGGCGTCTTGTGATGGATAAAGCCTTGTTCAAAACGAAAGTTGAATGCATTGTAAAAAGGAAAATCGAACAAATCAAAACAATAATCGATTCGAACATGTAAAATTCCTCTTTTAGCAAAACTCCAATCCGCAATCGTACACAATAGATCCTGCACAAACAACGCAGGATTTCCGTTACAGTATCTTTCCATGCCCTACCAAGATCTTAATATAGATAAAGGTTTAAATTAACTAAAATGATGTTGCGCTCGTAGATTTCGTAGTCTACGTTCGGTCTCCGAAATATCGGTGCATACGCCGCCATATTTACGCTAAATTACTGAGTTACGTGAGCCTTTGAGCACACGTACTTTTACGTGCAAAAATAGGTAAACGTAACTTAACGAAGTTTATAGAAACTCTACAAACTGAACGTTTTGCACTTACGCATGATTTTTGAACGTACGTAGTTTTAAGAAACGTTCCCCTGAACACTAGGAGTTGTATTAATATATTTCTCTTTAGTATGCGATTTGCAAATCATTCGATCCTTTGAGTTGAATTCATTATTTGACAAGATTGAGAGCAAATAACAAATTTTTCAAATTATTATATGGTCCAATTATTTCTAAAATCTGTAAAAAAAAACTTTCAATAGCTCAAAACTGAATTCACCCTCTTAAGTAAATATATTTATGGTTAATGGTGGTCTCATCAAATAACCACACGCTTCGTAATAAGCACACAAAATTGATTATCTACACTTAAGTTGTCAAAACTATCAGTAGGATATTTTAGAATGGTTGAATACGGTTATATCCATTCAAACTTAATGATCTGCGTTAACTATTTTCTAAATAACTGCCTTGCGTAACTCTTTGCGAAATTGTCATGTCAGGCAATTTCAATTGAAACCCGTTGAATGCTTTCATTACAAGTTTTACACTCATAATATCCATGAAAAATAGCCCCATGCTCGGAATGGAATCAAATTACAAGTACAGTAATCCTATTCAGTTAACAATAATGAAATGTCTTGTACTCTTATTAAATAATCTTCAAGTAGTTGTCCATAATACTTAATTTTTAAATTTATTTCTGTACTATTTTGCCAATAACTGTTTCTGCCCCCGAGAAAGATTAAATCACTGTTCATGAACTTTTTATTAAGATCATAGTCAGTTCATGAACACTGCATGAACTCAACCTTTGGATGCCATGATCAATATTCAACAAAATCATAAACAATTGTTAAGTTAATGACCTGTAAAGAACTTAAAAAAAATGATAAATTCACATCCATAAGAGTAAAATAAATATTTTGACAAGCCATTAAACTGAGAGGATAATGCATTCAATATGACTCTAAATTATAAGATGCTATTTATCACCATATTTAAGCTGTTTTGTTATTTAATAACAATCGAAAATATTGCGAAAAGAGATTAGTTATCGTTTATTATAAGTCATTTTTTCTTAGGTTACATTGTTTACAAAGGCAGCAAACAATTGGACCCTACATAGTACACTGTAACAAGTTTGTTTTATTGAAATAATTTAATGCCAAGTATTTGTCAAGATTTACAGAAAATTTCTAAAAATACCATGAACTGTACTAAATTAACTACACAGTTCATTTACTGTTTATTTTCTGACCAGCATCATTCATGAAATTAACCAAATGTTAATGAACAGTTTGTTCATGAACTTTAAGTTTATAAGATTGTTTTGACTTTATGAATACCATTTTTGTCATTTATATTCGTTTTTGAACAAATTATTGAACTTGTTCATGAATCTTTCTTGAACCTGTTTATGCACAGTTCTTGAATGCTATTATAAACAGTTTTTTTATCATATTTATGAACCGTTATTGAAAACGTTGTTCATGAACAGTCCTTGCAGTTTTTGCATGGGTTTGTATTTGAAAAATTAAAGAGCTAAATAGTTTATGTGAAATATGCCTTCAAAAAAGGCAATTCAGGGTAATACATTTTCAGATGTCCTAACATTATAAGAATGCCAAGATGATCAGCTAAGTGACTCCTCAGACTCAATAGTATTTTCAAGTCAAAACAACGCAAAGTACGTAAATGGGTTAACTATTAAAGTAGGGGACTCGACAATTAAACCTTCGCAATACGTACGAAATCTCGGTGCTTGGTTTGATTCAAGAATGAACATGGAACACCATATTAATGCTATAAGTAGATCATGTTTCGGTCAGATTAGGCAAATAGGTCACATCAGGCAATATCTTACACCAAATGCCACAAAATCATTTGTCAATTCACTTGTCACGTCTCGGCTAGACTATTACAATGCACTGCTGTATGGAACACAAACATCAGCTATCAAGAAACTACAAAATGTTCAAAACACTGCGGCGCGTGTTATCACAAGAACATCCCGCTACAGTCACATAACACCGATCCTAAAAAAATTACACTGGCTCCCAGTAGAAAAAAGAATCCACTTCAAAATACTTACCAATGCGTTCAAAGCCTTAAATGAACAATTGCCTGTATATCTGAAAAACCTACTTGAAGTCTACGAACCAAGGCGAAACTTAAGATCAAAGAACGAAACGACTTCATTAGTGATTCCAACGAAGATTATATCCGTATCATACGGAGAGCGAAGTTTCATGTACGCTGCTTCCAAACTCTGGAACTCACTTCCATCAAACATTCGAGGTTCTTCAACACTGAATTCATTCAAAAAGGCACTGAAAACTCACCTCTTCCTCCAATCTTATCCAATATAAGCAGTGGTTTATTCAATTCATTATATAAAATCTCAATCATTATGAACTTGATTTAACCCTTTTAAAGAAAGCATAATTATTTTTTGTTGTTTTACGTAGTACTTATTGTTTAAGTTTTAGATTTTATTGGTTCATTAATTGTCTTATAGCTATACACATAGGGTAGCTTTATAGTGTCTTGTTGATCTTTCTAATCTATGGTTACTGTGCATGTTTTTACGTAGTAGTTATAGTATAATAGAGTAGTTTTAAAGTATAATTGAGTAGTTTTGATCGATTTCTTTTGAAACAGTGTTGCAAAATGTATTCGTATCTGCGATACGTCAAATGTTCTTATGTAAAGCGCCTTTGAACGTGCACTCTTGCATGAAAAGGGCGCTATATAAATCCGGTATAATAATAATAATAATAATACAATTTATATACTCCATACAATTTATATATAAATTGTGTGTGTGTCATAAGTTGTATTCGTGGTATGACACACAAACGATGGATGCATTTAGAGCTAGTGTCAATATGAAGGTGGTCTTCTACCACCTTGGGTTTGTTCAAATCATGCACCAGGGGTCACATGATTTATAAAGAATATAGTAAATAACATTTAAAACTCTTCTTTGAAATCGCCGGTGTCAGTTGTTCAACATTTAGTTTTTAATCTCAATTATAACACTAAATATTAACGGAAACATATACTGAGTGTAAGAAAATCTAGGGAAAGTGAAAGTTTCCAATTCAACTTCATATTTATGTATCTACATCATCTGATGGCTTAGATAATTTATCTTTGCCTGTTTCGTTTTCAGTTTTTTGCAGGTAACGGTAGTTGTAAACGGGGTCGTTTTGGTGTGATTGCACTTTGTAATTGACAGATTTCATTTAAACAAATATAACCTTAATATACCCTAACAACATTTATGTATTGCAAAATTCTGACACTAAAGTAGACACGAAATGTTTGCAACTTAATGTCTTATTTTGAGAAGCTTGATTCAGATATTCATATTTATATCAAATGCTACTGACATAAAATGTTTGCATTAATTATGATTTATCATTGTTAAGTTTATTTAACTTATATATTGTACGATGTAAAATGGATATATTGTGGCCGCTAAAAATTGGACAGCATTCAAGCACATAAATAATGACTGAGTAATTATTGGAAAGTAGCTGAATTGTGTTTCAGTATAGATTCATACACCTCTCTAGGTTGTAAAAAGTGCACAGGTCCACTTAAAATACGCGAAAATCCAAGTTTGAAGAACAGCAGCTTTAACGCAGTATATCGTCCTGTGAAAATCAGAATGCAAACACAAGAAAACAGAAAAGCATTCCTCAAAAGTACCGGAAACAAACTCAACAAAATAGTCATTTACCGTAAAATAACTGGACAGTTAGTTTGATGCATAATGTAACGGCAGGAACGGTAATGTTTTTTCATACGTTTTATTGAATTATGGTACCTATGTCCATGAACAATGCAGGGAAAATGCCCTTTACTCCGTGAAGATTTCAGTCTTCGATCGGGTCTGATCGATGAATAGTAGGTCATCCGAGTTGTGTATCGTGTTATTTCTTAAAATTTGACATAGCATTTGCAAGATATGTACATTGCCAGAAAGGTAATTCATTTCTACGTTGAATAAGACCATGTGCTTGGAAATTGCTGCACAATTGTTGAAGAAAAAGCTGTTCAAAGCGATGTACCCAGTTTGCGGTTGATTTTGAGTTCAGTACCTTTATATATATATATTTGATAGTGATTTTTTCCAGAGAAGTTGATATGTAAAACCTTGTCTTTATTTCCGCATGTTTCTTCTTAATAAAACTAACTTTGTTGGCGATTTTTACTTTTAACACATCTTTATAACGGACAGTAAATTGATGTTTCATCCTATAATGATACAATCAGTTCAATTATCTAATGTAAAAACTGTAAGTGTTATTTCATTAATCAGATTATACAAATCAAGCCTCCAAGATCAATGATATGTTCAGGAATATGAAAGTCCACAGCTTGTCACAGTACTGACAAATCCCCCAAGGTCGTCCAACTCTGAAGGTCGTCCAACTCTGAATGTCGTCTTACTGTAAAGGTCGTCCATCTATTAAGGTGGTCCAACTCTGAAGGTGGTCCAACTCTGAAAGTCGTCCAACTCTGAAGGTGTTCAACTCTGGAGGTCGTCCAACTCTGAAGGTCGTCCAACACTGACGGTGGTCCAACTCTGAAGGTCGTTCAACTCTGAAGGTGGTCCAACACTGAAGGTGTTCTAACTCTGAAGGTCCTCCAAGTCTGAAAGTCGTCTAACTCTGAAGGTCGTCCAACTCTGAAGGTGGTCCAACTCTGACGGTGGTCCAACTCTGAAGGTCGTCCAACTCTGAAGGTCATCAAACTCGGAAGGTCGTCCAACTCTGAAGGTGGTCCAACTCTGAAGGTGGTCCAACTCTGAAGGTCGTCCAACTCTGAAGGTCGTCCAACTCTGAAGGTGGTCCAACTCTGCAGGTGGTTCTCACTCTGAAGGTCGTCCAAGTCTGAAGGTTGTCCAACTCTGAAGATCGTCCAACTCTGAAGGTCGTCCAACTCTGAAGGTGGTCCAAGTCTGAAAGTGGTCCAATTCTGAAGGTCGTCATTCAGGGATTTCATTAGACTTAAACAACCAGGTGTCAAATGACCCAAGGTTATAACTTTTGACGAGTCAACCTTTAAAGTACAGGGGACGTTAGTAGCACAGTTACATTTTTTATTTACGTTAAAAGTAATTGCAACACACCATATAAAAAAGTTGTATTGCATTATTTAATTATTCTGTAGTTTTCCGTGTATGGCGCGCAACAATGCATAACGGGCAACGGATTTTATATTGCAAAAATGAAAAAAATATTTCAAGATACAAAAGCTAGCAAATCAGACCGAAAATGGGCGCAAGTTTTTATTGCGCAATTAATTAATAAAAATTAATTCGTGTCATTTGAACGTGTTCTTTTCTATTAAAGAAGGAAGTGTTTAAAGATCAGAAGCATGGGTTGCTTAGCGGTATACGTTTGACAATTTATATTAACTATTTCCTTGAGAAAATGGAGGAACTGAATAGGTTGCAATTAAATATGTTAAAGTTCTCAAGTGTCAAAAATCTGTCTCGAATGTAAATAATGACCTTAAATTAGTCAATCAAACATGGCTAAAATTTATATGTTTATTTATTTAACTGAGTTTTGTTGGAATGTGAAAGCTATGTTTGAAAGCTAAAAAGCATATTTCTCTTTATTACACTAATAGCACAGACATAATATTTTTCTAAGTTGATCCTTTCAGTTGATAACACGTCTAAAAAGTTATAATGGAAATTATGTACCTCGAAATGTTCTGTGGTCCAATTATGCCGGTTGAACATTATTCAGTTCTCAAACTTTTCAATTGCTCCACAAATGAAATTACCCTCCCCATTGTACCCCTTGAGGTCATAATATATTGATTACATGACTGCTCTGTCAAACTCTTTGTGTGACTGTAGTGTCTGGCAAATTGAAATATAGTTACACTCAATTAAATTGTATTCTAATCTTATCATTACTGCCAAACACTTGAAGCCTTGGACTAAATGTTATTGTTGAAATATGAGATCAATATTAAAATGCTATAATGAGCAATTTCAAAGTGTCTGCAAGTAAAGTTACTTTGGGGGAAATATTAAATTAAATGGTCATCAGCAATTTAAGGGATTACATACACATTTTTTCATGTTTATGCTACTGTAGGAGGCCACATGGTAGTCACACTGTCTATCCTTTAGTCAGAGTGGGCTACTTGGGGAATTCTATCCGAAATTGGTGTAGGCTCTGTATCTTTTACATTATTATGGCGATTTGAATATAATTTTGTATTACATTGTATATTCTGTACGACCAGATAATGAGTTGCAAAAACCTCACATGCTCTTAGGTTAAATGTCAAGGTTATAGTTCAAGTTCAAATGTCATACATGTCTTGAAGGATTAAGAAAAATTTCTCTTACATTCCTTGACCAGACAATGTGCCACTAATAAATCCCGTGCTAGAAGGTGAAAGGTCACAATCCAAGGTCATAGGTCGTGAGTTTTTAGTTCTTCTTTTGTGTTGAATTGGTAGTGTTTTTTTCATTCAAAATTGGGTCCGGTAATTTTCGCGAATTTTCCTAATCCAAAGGGACCAGGCCCCATTCCCAAAATGGTGAAAAAAACACTGAGATGACAATTTATGCATGTGCATTAAGCCCTGTTTTCCCAAAATGAAGCTAAAATTATCTTTTATATTAATGATTAGAAAAAAAAGACAAAAGTGATAATAACTTCAAAATAACCTCGCTGACAAAGCAAATAAACAAAATCAATGATTTCTAAATTTTTAACTTGTGGAATTGTTTAGTAAACATCTTAAAGGGACCTTTTTGCAGTTTGTCATTACATGTATAATAATGATAAATGTTAACATTGGATCTTAAAAGCTCCATTAAAAAAACAAGAATAAAATTAAAGAAACAAAAAAGTTACCCTCAACTGGGCTCAAACCACTGACCCCTGGAATAAAAGTCTTTTATTAATACCACTCGGCCATATAATGAGAGATGTATTTTATACTTTATATAAGCAATCCTCGTAGTATGAACAAATATAACGACAACAACAGAACTCTCCAAATTATTAAATCGTTTAATTTTGTCAATTTACCAAAACAGGAAAAGGTCCCTTTAATGTTTTCAGACTTCAATTTCAAAAGTTGGTTACATTTGGGCTAAAAGGCAGGGCAACTAGCTTTTTCAAAGCTTAAACAACTTAATCCAATTAAACATAGAATACAAATTGGCGACTGTGAATCAATTAGGCCTTGGAAAAAATGATTCAATCCGGCTCACAACAAGACATGATTCATTAAAAGTCTGTCATGTCACTACTCCAACCTTCATCATCATGATACAACTTATAATCAATTAAATACTTAATGATTTTGTTACACACCTATTTAATATACTGTCTCACTATTCATAAAGAAACGCTGTTATACAACCCATTATAGATGAGATGAATGCACCTTCTGTACTTGTTTTAAGGAATTTATTCATGTAATATATTTTGTTATTTAAAAGAGACATTAAACATTATCATATAATTGCTTCTTTATTTGAACTATAAGTTAATCACAGTAGCGCAGTAAGTAGTTAATAAACTTATTTATTGTTATTGTAATACAAAAGCTGTTATATTTTTTAATGAATCTGTTTCCGCAAGGCAGTCAATTTTGTATGAAAACTCAGTTAGTATAAATGTGAAAAAGTGAATCAAAATATCATTATGCGGTGTGTTTTACAATATGTGTTAAAACGTGTTTAAATCTAGCAAAATTGTTTCAGTACCTTTCTACCGATACCAATGCTATCTTGCCCCCGTTATTTGAACAATATTTTTCAAAATACCACGATACACACGTTAATTGGATAATAAATAAATTTGTAAAATTCACCTTACTTAATAACAGTATTTATTGAATACAGTGCGTCAACAAAGTCCGAGTTTCATCAATGTCGCTTAAGAACCTTTCCTTTTTAGTTTATCGCAAGATCCTGGGTCCGCTCTCACACAGTCTTTTTAAGTGTCTGCATTAAGAAAGATAATGATGATTTTTTTTCAATAACCTCTAACAGCCAATAAAACTATACAAATCCTCACTTCGTAGAGTTTAAGTATGATTGTGTTAATAGTGTTGTGTTTACAATTTATAAATAAACAAAGAAGGTATACATTAGTTATATAAATATGTATTAACATCTATACGCGATATAACATAGGACATAATTTATAATATGATAAACTTTTTAAACAATCAGTTGAAGCGTATTACTTCTAACAACGTTATATTGAAAACTGCATTGAACATAGTGCGTATCTTGTAAAAACATATGATAGGTACAGACAAACATATTCACACAAACAGAAACACGTTTTTCGAAAAATCAATTTCACTTACTGGAAGGTAATCTAATAGAATTGTTATTACAATTTTAATAAAATATTAATAGACAAAGTCAGATGTGCCGCGTGATTCGAAAATTATTCACATGTCAGACAGTGATATAATACCAGCGTAGCTTCGACTAGCCGGTACATCCGCACAGTATGGTTGGGAGCTACAACGTCCGATCTTGAAAGCAGAAAACATGGCCTGACTTAATAGCGGAAAGTGTTGCTCCTGATTAGCTATGACGGAGTTACGCTGGAAGTATATGAAATAAGACACATTCTCGCATAACGAGGGCCATTGGATCTTAATAATGTATACATGACTTAAAATAATTTAAATGCATACAAAAAACAGGGGATTATGGTCAGGCTGTTGTACATCGTCAAAATTATTAATGACATACTAGGACCTTTGACCTCAAGATTATTTATCAGTTGTGTGTACAGTATGACAGCGTTGTCTATACAAATACGATGCATTAATACTGGTACATCGCTGGAATATTCACCAATTGGTCCCTACCATCCGCCTTAACGAACTTTATCAGTTGCATAAACAAAAACATGTATCATATTCAGCACCATTATTCATCACTATTAGTATTAATATTAATAAAATACTTATTATTCACATGATTATTCAAATGATAAAAAAGAATAATGATAATGATAATATTCTTCTTCTTCTTCTCATTATTTTTATTATTTTATTATTACTAGTTGTAGTAGTAGTAGTAGTAGTAGTGGTAGTGGTTTTTTAGTGGTCGTGGTGGTGGTTGCAGTGGTTATTATTATTATATTATTATTATTATTAGAAGTAGTAGTAGAAGTGGTAGTGGTAGTGGTGGTGGTGGTTTTGGTGGCGGTGTTGGCGGTGGTGGCGGTCGTTGTGGTGGTGGTGTAGCTGTAGGTTGTGGTGGCATTGGTGGTGGTAGTAGTAGTAGTAGTAGAAGTAGTAGTAGTAACAGTAGAAGTATTAGTAGTAGTAGTAGTAGTAGTAAAAGTAGTAGTAGTAGTAGTAGTAGTAGTAGTTGTAATAGTAGTAGTAGTAGTAGTAGTAATAGTAGTAGTAGTAGTAGTAGTAGTAGTAGTAGTAGAAGTAAGTAGTAGTAGTAGTAGTAGTAGTAGTAGTAGTAGTAGTAGTAGTAGTAGTAGTAGAACTAGTAGTAGAAGTAGTAGTAGTAGTTGTAGTAGTAGTAGTAGTAGTAGTAGTAGTAGCAGTAGTAGTAGTAGTAGTAGTAGTAGTAGAAGCAATAGTAGCCTATTTAACAGCCTCTTCAGCCATTTTAGCCTATTGAGAAATTTTAGTACATAGGTCAAAACAAACATCCTATTAAGCCTATTTAGCCTATTTAACAGGATGTTTAGCCTATTTAGCAAGTTTAGTACATACGTAGACATACACATCCTATTTAGCCTATTTATCCCCTGGAAGCGACGTAGTGCACGCTGACCAGCCGTCGACGGCTTATCGGGCTGAACTAGTTTCGGCCGGGACTTTTAATTAGGGTCGGCCCCGTGCATGCAGCATATTTAGCTTTTTCTCGTATGCGTCATTTCCCAGTAAACGGGCATGCCCCTTTAAGGGCCCCTTTCGGACGAACAAGAGTTGTCCCCCGGAAGCGACCTAGTGCACGCTGACCAGCCGTCAACTGCACATCGGGCTGAAATAGATTCGACCGGGACTTTTAATTAGGATCGGAGTCATGTGCAGCCTTTTTAGCGTATTACGCGACATTTTGCCTGTGAGTGGGCATGCCCCTTTAAGAGCCCCTTTCGGACGAACAAGAGTTATCCCCCGGAAGCGACCTAGTGCACGCTGACCAGCCGTCGACTGCCTATCGGGCTGATCTAGTTTTGGCCTGGCCTTTTAATTAGGATCGGAGTCAGGTGCAGCCTATTTAGCGTATTACGCGACAGTTTTCTTGTGAGTGGGCATGCCCTTTTAAGGGCCCCTTTCGGACGAACAAGAGTTATCCCCCGGAAGCGACCTAGTACACGCTGACCAGCCGTCGACTGCCTATCGGGCTGAACTAGTTTCGGCCGGGACTTTAATTAGGATCGGAGTCAGGTGCAGCCTATGTAGCCTATTACGCGACATTTTGCCTGTGAGTGGGCATGCCTCTTTAAGGACCCCCTTCGGACGAACAAGAGTTATCCCCCGGAAGCGACCTAGTGCACGCTGACCAGCCGTCGACTGCCTATCGGGCTGAACTAGTTTCGGCTGGGACTTTTAATTAGGATCGGAGTCAGATGCAGCCTATTTAGCGTATTACGCGACATTTTGCCTGTGAGTGGGCATGCCCCTTTAAGGGCCCATTTCGGACGAACAAGAGTTATCCCCCGGAAGCGACCTAGTACACGCTGACCAGCCGTCGACTGCCTATCGGGCTGATCTAGTTTTGGCCTGGCCTTTTAATTAGGATCGGAGTCAGGTGCAGCCTATTTAGCGTATTACGCGACAGTTTTCTTGTGAGTGGGCATGCCCTTTTAAGGGCCCCTTTCGGACGAACAAGAGTTATCCCCCGGAAGCGACCTAGTACACGCTGACCAGCCGTCGACTGCCTATCGGGCTGAACTAGTTTCGGCCGGGACTTTAATTAGGATCGGAGTCAGGTGCAGCCTATGTAGCCTATTACGCGACATTTTGCCTGTGAGTGGGCATGCCTCTTTAAGGACCCCCTTCGGACGAACAAGAGTTATCCCCCGAAAGCGACCTAGTGCACGCTGACCAGCCGTCGACTGCCTATCGGGCTGAACTTGTTTCGGCTGGGACTTTTAATTAGGATCGGAGTCAGATGCAGCTTATTTAGCGTATTACGCGACATTTTGCCTGTGAGTGGGCATGCCCCTTTAAGGGCCCCTTTCGGACGAACAAGAGGTATCCCCCGGAAGCGACCTAGTGCACGCTGACCAGACGTCGACTGCCTATCGGGCTGAACTAGTTTCGACCGGGACTTTTAATTAGGATCGGAGTCAGGTGCAGCCTATTAAGCGTATTACGCGACATTTGCCTCTGAGTTGGCATGCCCCTTTAAGGCTCCTTTGGGACGAACAAGAGTTATCCCCGGAAGCGACCTAGTGCACGCTGACCAGCCGTCGACTGCCTATCGGGCTGAAACGTGTGTGAAGTAAGCCTATTTAGCCTTTTTATCAAGTTTAGTTCATAGGTTAAAACTTTAATCCTATTTACCCTATTTAACACCCTTTTCAGCCTATTTGGACTAATTAACAAGTTAAGTACATACGTTGACACATGCACCCTATTTAGCCTATTTAGCAAGGTTAGTACATATGTTATTACATACATCATATTAAGCCTATTTAGCCTGTTTAGCACCCTGTTCAGCCTATTTAGCCTATTTAACAAGTTAAGTACATAGGTTGACACATGAATCCTATTTAGCCTATTTAGCACCCTCTTCAGCATATTTAGCAAGTTTAGTACATGGGTTGAAACATGCATCCTATTTAGCTTATTTAGGACCCTTTTCAGCCTATTTAGTCTAGTTAACAAGTTTAGTACATGTACATAGGTTGACACATGCAATCATGCATCCTATTTAGCCCAATTAGTACCCTAGTTAAGTAAATAGGTTGACACATGCATCATATTTAGCATATTTAGCCTATTTAGCACCCTATTTAGCCAATTAAGCCTATTTAGCAAGTTTAGTACATAGGTTAAAACATACATTCTATTTAGCATATTTAGTATATTAAGCACCTTTTTCAGCATATATAGCCTATGTAACAAGTTAGTAAATAGGTTGACACATGTATCATATTTAGCCTATTTGTCCTATTTAACACCCTCTCCAGCCTATTTAGCCTATTTAGCAAGTTTAGAACATGGGTTGAACCATGCATCCTATTTAGCCTACATAGCCTATTTAAAACCCTTTTCAGCCTATTTACCTATTTAACAAGTTAAGTACATAGGATGACACATGCATCCTATTTAGCCTATTTAGCACCCTTTCTGCCTATTTAGCCTATTTAACAAGTTTAGTACATAGGTTGACACATGCATCCTATTTAGCCTATCTAGCGTATTTAGCACCCTTTCAGCCTATTTAGCCTATTTAAAAAGTTTAGAACATAGATTTACATATGCATCCTATTTAGGCTTTTTAGCCTATTTAGCAGCCTTTTCTTCTTATTTAGCCCTTTTACAAGTCTATTACAAAGGTTTAAAACATGCATCCTATTTAGCCTGTTTAGCCTATTTACCACCATTTTCTGCCTATTTAGCCTTTTTAACAAAACTAGTACACAGCTTGACACAGGCATCCTATTTAGCCTATTTAGTACCCTTTTCAGCCTATATAGCCTATTTAGCAAGTTAGGTGCAAAAAAAGTTGACACATGCACCATATTGAGCCTATTTGGCATCATTTTCAGCCTATTTAGCCTATTTTACAAGTTAAGTACATACCGGTAGGTTGGAACATGCATCCTATTTAGCCTATTTAGTGCCCTTTTTAGCATATTTAGTCTATTTAGCAAGTTAAGTACAAAGGTTGACACATGCATCATAATGAGCCTATTTAGCTTATTTGGCACAATATTCAGCCTATTTAGCCGATTTAACAAGTTTAGTACATAGGTTGAAACATGAATTCTATTTAGCCTTTTTAGCCTATTTAACACTATTTTCAGCCTATTTGCCTATTTAACAAGTCTAGTTCATAGGTTGTAACATGCATCCTATTCAGTCTATATAGCCAATTTAGAGGCGTTTTCAGCCTATTTAGCCTATTTAACAGGTTCAGTACATAGGTTGGAAAAAAACATCATACTAAGCATATTTAGCATATTAAGTAGACTTTTCAGCCTATTTAGCCTATTTAGCAAGTTTGGTACATATGTTGAAAAATACGTTCTTATTAGCATATTTAGCAGTATGTTCCGCCTATAAAGCCAATATTGCAAGTTAAGAACATGTTTTTAAACATACATCCTTTTAAGCCTCTTAAGCCTATTTAGCAGCCTTTCCTGCTAATTTAGTCTATTTAACAATTATATGAAATAGGTTGAAACATACCTCATATTTAGGCTATTTAGAAAACCTATCCAGTCTATTTAGCTTTAAAGAACTCTTATAAAATAGGTGGAGACAAACATCCTATTATTCACTTTAAGCCTATTGAGCAGCCTATTCAGTCTACCTAGCGAGTTAATTAAACAGGTTGAAACATAATTATTTAGCCTTATAAGAAGCATATTCGCCTCAATACGCCTTTTTCGAGAGTTTATTAAATAGGTTGAAACATATATAAGAGTAAGTTTTTTCAGGCTAAATAGCATCATACTTAATGCTCAACCTATTTTGCATTTTTAGCAAAATTTAAATAGGATAAAATATACAGCCTGTTAAGCAGGCTATTGACAAGCCATTTCCACAACGAGTTTTTATGCACCTTTAAGAGCCCCTTTAAGACAACCAAGAGTTATACACCGGAAGCGACCTTGTTAAAGCTGACCTCCCGTAGGCTGCCTTTCGGACTGATCTAATTTCGGCCCGGGGTTTTAATAAGGGTCGGTGTCACATATAGACTATTAGCGTATTATGCGCTATTTATATTAAGAGTGGGCATGCTCATTTAAGGGCCCCTTGCGGACAAACAAGAGTTTTCCCACGGAAGCGAACTAGTGTACGCTGAACTCACGTCGGTTGCCTATCGGGTTAAACTAGTTGCGGCTCGAGGTTTTAATTAGGGTCGGCGTCACATACAGCCTATTATGTGTTTAATGAGCTATTTACATTGTGAGTGGATATGCACCTATAACGGCAGCTTTCGGACAAATAAGAGTTATACCCCGGATCCGACCTAGTGCACGCTGAACTCCCGACGGCTGAAAGTCGGTCTTATCTAGTTTCGGCTGTTATCCCCCGGAAGCGACCTAGTGCAAGCTTGACTCTCGATGGCTGCCTGTCGGGCTGATCTAGTTTTGGCCCGGGGTTTTAATTAGGGTCGGCGTCACCTACAGCCTATTAAGCGTATTATGCTCTATTTACATGGCGAGTGGGTATGCACATTTTTGGGCCCCTTTCGGACAAATAGGAGTTATCCCCCGGAAGCGACCTTGTGCACACTGAACTCCCGTTAGCTGCCTGTCGGGCTGATCTAGTTTCGGCCCTGTGTTTTAATTAGGGTCGAAGTCACCTTAAGTCAAAATAGCGCATTATAAACTATTTACATGGCGAGTGGGTATGGACCTTTAAGGGTCGCATTCGGACAAATAAGAGTTATCACCCGCAAGCGACCTAGTGCAAGCTTAACTCCCGTCGGCTGCATGTCGGGCTGATGTAGTTTCGGCCCTTGATTTTAATTAGGGTCGGCGTCAACTACAGCCTATTTTGCGTATAATGCATTATTTACATGGCGAGTGGGTATGCACCTTTAAGGGCCCCTTTCGGAAAAACAAGAGTTTTCACCCGGAAGCGACATAGTGCACGTTGAACTCCCGTCGGCTACCTGTCGGACTGATCAAGCTTCGGCCCGGGGTTTTAATTACGTCACCTACAGTCTATTTATTATGCACTATTTACATGGCGAGTGTGTATGCATTTATAAGGGCCCCTTTCGGAAAAAAAAGAGTTATTCCCCGGAAGCGACCTATTGCACGCTGAACTCCTGTCGGCTTTCTGTCGGGCTGATCTAGTTTCGGCCCGGGGTTTTAATTAGGGTCGGCGCCATCTCCAGCCTATTAAGCGTATGTATAATACTCTATTTACATGGCGAGCGTGTATGCATCTTTAAGGGCCCCTTTCGTTCAAATAAGATTTATTAACCAGTGCACGCTGAAATCCCGTTGGCTTTCTGTCGGGCTGATCTAGTTTCGGCCCGGGGTTTAAATTAGGCGTCACTTGCGGCCAGTTTAGCGTATGTATTATGCTCTAGTTACTTGGCAAGTGGGTATATACCTATAATGGTTCCTTTTGGACAAACAAGAGTTATCCCCCGGAAGCGACCTTGTGCGTTGAACTCCCGTCGGCTGTCTATGGGGCTGATCTAGTTGCGGCCCGAGGTTTAAGTAAGGGTTTGCGTCACCTTCAGCCTATTTAGTGAATTAGGCGCTATTTACATGGTGAGTTGGTATGCACCTATAATAGCCCCGTTCGGACAAACAAGAGTTATTCCCCGAAAGCGCCCTAGTGCTCGCTATACTCCCGTCGGCTGCCTGTCGGGCTGATCTAGTTTCGGCCAAGGATTTTAATTAGGGACGGCCTCATCTGCAGCCTTTTAGCGTATTTGTTATACTCGTTTTACATGGCGAGTGGGTATGCACCTTTAAGGGCCCCTTTCGGACAAAAAAGACTTATTTCCCTGAAGCGACCTAATGTAAGCTAAACTTCGGTCGGCTGCCTATTTAGCTGACCTTGTTTTTGTCCGTGGTCTTAATAGGGTCGGCGTCACAAACTTCATATTTAGCGTATTATGCGCTACTATGACGAGTTGTCATGAACCTTTAAGGGTCTTTTTTTCGGACAAACATGAGTTATACCCCGGAAGTGACCTTGTGCATGCTGAACTCACGTCGGCTGCCTGTCGGGCTGATCCAGTTTTTAACCTGGGTTTTATAAGGGTCGGCGTCACATACAGGCTTTTTAGCCTATAAGACGTTATTAACAAGGCGAGTGGGTATGCACCTTTACGGGCCGCTTTCGGACAAACAAGAGTAATCTCCTGGAGGCGACCTATAGCCCGCTAAACTCCCGTCGGCTTCTTGTCGGGCTGATCCAGTTTCGGCCCGGGGTTTTAATAAGGGTTGGCGTCGTATAAAACCTACAACGTATACAACGTCGTATTTAGCGCATGAGGCGCTATTTACATGGCGAGTGTGTATAAGAGCCGCTTTCGGACAAACAAGAGTTATCCCTGGAAAGCGACATAGTGCACGCTGAACTGGCGTCGGCTGCCTGTCGGGCTAACCTAGTTTTGACCTGGGGGTTTAAATAGGGTCGGCGAAACATACAGCCGATTTAGCGTTTAAGGAGTTTTTGAGATGGCGAGCGAATATGAACCTATAAGGGCCGCTTTCGGACAAAAAAGAGTTATTCACCGGAAACGACCTATTGCACGATGAACTCTCGACGGTTGCATGTCGGGCCAATGTAGTTGCGGCCGGGGGTTTAATTAGGTCCGGCGTCACCTACAGCCTATTTAGCATATTATGCGCTATTTACATTGCGAGTGGGTATACAGCTTTAAGGTAAGTGTTCGGACAAACAAGTTATCCCCCGGAAGCGACATAGTGCACGCTGAACTTATGTCGGCTGCCTGTCGGGATGACCTAGTTTCGATCCGAGGTTTTAATTATGGTGTGCGTCACATACAGCCTATTTAGCGTAATAGTCGCTATTTACAATACGAGATTTAGGGCCGCTTTCGGACTTAAAAGAGTTATCACCCGGAAGCGACATTGTGCACGCTGAACACCCGTCGGCTGCCTGTCGGGTTGATCTGGTTTCGGCCCGGGGTTTGAAGTTGTCTCATCTTCACATAAGCCTACTTCGCGTAGTATGCTCTATTTACATCTCGAATGGGTATGCACTTTTAAGGGGCGCTTTCGGACAAACAAGAGTTATCCCGAGGAAGCGACCTAGTGCACACTGAAATCCCTACGGCTGCCTTCCGGGCTGATCTAGTCTCGGCCCGGGGTTTTAATTATGGTCCGCGTCACCTACAGCCTGTTTAGCGTATACTGCGCTATTTGAATTGCGAGTTGGTATGCACCTTAAAGGGCCGCTTTAGGACAAACAAGATTTTATTTTATCTAAAAGGACTAGCAATCATGATACATCAACTATCTCCGGAATCCACCGTGAGATTTAAGCAAGAAATCGTCTGCTGATCCAGAGTGCGGGACTAGTTAACATATTAACATTTTGACAATAGTCCGAACGCGTGTCACACATTTGAATGGAATAAAAAAAGCAGTGTAAATAAAGAAGAGGATAAAAAAAAAATCGAAAATAAGTAACAGATAAATGTGGTCATGATTATTCTTATTAATCATGACAACACCTTATTCATGTTAGACTTTTTAAAATTTAATTGACTTTTATCATTATAATTGGTGCCACTTGTGGTATTTGGTTACCTACGTTAAGGGTAACTTACTGATGCTCGATCGGTTATTGTCGGCTCGGGTACTACTTAAATGTACCCGGGTACTCTTAAATAAACTTAAATGTATCTCTGGTACGAAAAATATACTGAAAGTAACCCGGAAATTTTTACGCGAAATTGGCCGTTGTCGGCGAATTATTTTAAATTAAGTATGTTTATATTTATGTCAATATTCTGTAAAATTGCCGCTATATTATCGCAACCCACACTTAAAAAAGCATGATGAAGCAGGCTTTGTTCAAAGAGAATTTTGTTATGTTTTCCGTAGCGCGTTTTACGTCATCGGATTTTGGGCGGGAATAAAACTCGGTTAAAGTCTAAATTGGCTGGGTACGTGTAAGTATATTTTCTGTACCCGGAGTACATTAAGGTGTGAATGTTTTGTTGCGTGATATCTTGTTTATTAATTTTTGAATTTTTTTTTAGTTGAGGCATGCACCGTGTTTGGATTGTGTGCTGTATGTATAATACCTTTAGGGATTGAATCTTGAGAATTGTAAGCAATTAAAAGCAATTAAAAGCAACGGAGATGAAATATTAGATCGCATACATAGTGCGGATAAATATGACACGTTTGTTCAGGGTTATGAATGCAAAAGATATAATTCAATACCGTTTTAATTATTCGTAATTCTAAAGACTTCGTGCAATCATGATAAACGTTTTGGTCTTTATTTGAAGAGGCGATGAATCTCAAAATAGTTTTTTTGCAAGGCTATTGCAGTCGTAAATTAATTATATATGCAGATCGTTTGTCAATAAGAACGATTAAAAGCTTTATTTGGTTATGATTCTGAGTGCAATTCCATTTGTAGTCTTCTTCATTCAGTGTCAATATTGAGTGGTTGCTAAAAAGCACATAATAGGTCCAATAGAAATACTTTGGTACATTTGATCATTAAATTTAAATGTAATGAAACACTCGTCGCTTTTTGAACAACTTTAAAACAAAATTGCAAAACAATATCTGTTAATACAGTACTCGAGAACATGCCGTGTATGACAGTAATTTGGAGAGAACGCCATATATATTAGTTATTCTTAGCTCTCGCTTTATACTCTTGCTTTTGTGCTTTGTTACAATGTTTGGAAATATGTTCAATGTTTTTTTGCCATAGAAGACATATTAAAACCGGGTTTCTCCCTTACTGAATTAAACTGGTTTAAATAAAACTAGTAACCCCTAGACCCGAGGGCTTATTAATTTAACTTAAACTGATAAACTTAAACCGCAATGCACATGACTTACACATTTAGTATATAGAATATATAAAAAATCTACCGATTTTTTTAACATTATGCTCCTGATGTCAAAACTTGATCACCCTTTGTTCTGTCCTGTAAATTACCAATACAAATGAATACACAATCTGCAATATTCAGATAAAGTAATGCAAACATGTCACATAATTATAAAATGTTGGGTATTTTTAACTGAAATTGAAAGGATTGTAAATCTTCGTATATTGAAAGGCTCCGAAGACGGGACTTAAGCTTGCACTAGGTCGCTTCTGGGGGATAACTCTTGTTTGTCCGAAAAGGATCCTTAAAGGTGCATACCAACTTGCCATGTAAATAAAGCCTCATTCGCTAAATAGGCTGTAGATGACGCAGACCCTAATTAAAACACCGGGCCGAAACTACATCAGCCCGAAAGAAAGCCAACGGGAGTTCATCTTGCGCTAGGTCGCTTCCGGGGGATAACTCTTGTTTTTCCAAAAAGGACCCTTTAAGGTGCATACACACTCGCCATGTAAATGAAGCCTAATATATACGCTTGAAAGGCTGTAGGTGACGCCGACCCTAATTAAAACCCAGGGCCGAAACTAGATCAGCCCTACAGGCAGCCAACGGGAGTTCAGCGTGCACTAGGTCTCTTTCGGGAGATAACTCTTGTTCGTCCATTGGGGCCCTTAAAGGGGCATACCCGCTCACTGGGAAATGACGCATACGAGATAAAGGCTAAATAGGCTGCATGCACGGGGCCGATCCTAATTAAAAGTCCCGGCCGAAACTAGTTCAGCCCGATGGGCAGTCGACGGCTGGTCAGCGTGCACTAGGTCTCTTCAGGGGGATAACTCTTGTTCGTCTGAAATGGGCCCTTAAAGGGGCATACTCACTCACAGGCAAAAATGGCGCGTAATAGGCTAAATAGGTTGCACCTGGCTCCGATCCTAATTAAAAGTCCCGGCCGAAACTAGTTCAGCCCGACAGGCAGTCGACGGCTGCTCAGGGTGCACTAGGTCTCTTCCGGGGGATAAGTCTTGTTCGACCGAAAGGGGCCCTTAAAGGGGCATACCCGCTCACTGGGAAATGACGCATACGAGATGAAGGCTAAATAGGCTGCATACATGGGCCGATCCTAATTAAAAGTCCCGGCCGAAACTAGTTCAGCCCGATGGGCAGTCGACGGCTGGTCAGCGTGCACTAGGTCTCTTCCGGGGGATAACTCTTGTTCGTCTGAAAGGGGCCCTTAAAGGGGCATACCCACTCACAGGCAAAAATGTCGCGTAATAGGCTAAATAGGAAGCACCTGGCTCCGATCCTAATTAAAAGTCCCGGCCGAAACAAGGTCAGCCTGACAGGCAGTCGACGGCTGGTCAGCGTGCACTAGGTCTCTTCCGGGGGATAACTCTTGTTCGTCCGAAAGGGGCCCTTAAAGGGGCATACCCGCTCACTGGGAAATGACGCATACGAGAAATAGGCTAAATAGGCTGCATGCACGGGGCCGACCGTAATTTAAACTCCCGGCCGAAACTAGTTCAGCCCGATAGGCAATCGACGGCTGGTTAGCGTGCACTAGGTCTCTTCCGGGGGATAACTCTTGTTCGTCCGAAAGGGGCCCTTAAAGAGGCATACCCACTCACAGGCAAAAATGGCGCGTAATAGGCTAAATAGGTTGCACCTGGCTCCGATCCTTATTAAAACTCCCGGCCGAAACTAGGTCAGCCCGACAGGCAGTCGACGACTGGTCAGCGTGCAGTAGGTCTCTTCCGGGGGATAACTCTTGTTCGTCCGAAAGGGGCCCTTAAAGGGGCATACCCGCTCACTGGAAAATGACGCATACGAGAAATAGGCTAAATAGGCTGCATTCACGGGGACGACCGTAATTAAAACTCCCGACCGAAACTAGTTCAGCCCGATAGGCAGTCGACGGCTGGTCAACGTGAACTAGGTTTCTTCCGGGAGATAACTCTTGTTCGTCCGAAAGGGGTCCTTAAAGGGGCATACCCACTCACAGGCAAAAATGGCGCGTAATAGGCTAAATAGGTTGCACCTGGCTCAGATCCTAATTAAAACTCCCGGCCGAAACTAGGTCAGCCCGACAGGCAGTCGACGGCTGTTCAGCGTGCACTAGGTCTCTTCCGATGCATAACTCTTGTTCGTCCGAAAGGGGCCCTTAAAGGGGCATACCCGCTCACTGGGAAATAACGCATACGAGAAGTAGGCTAAATAGGCTGCATGCACGGGGCCGACCGTAATTGAAACTCCCGGCCGAAACTAGTTCAGCCCGATAGGCAGTCGACGGCTGGTCAGCGTGCACTAGGTCTCTTCCGGGGGATAACTCTTGTTCGTCCGAAAGGGTCCCTTAAAGGGGCAAACCCACTCACAGGCAAAAATGGCGCGTAATGGGCTAAATAGGTTGCACCTGGCTCCGATCCTAATTAAAACTCCCGGACGAAACTAGGTCAGCCCGACAGGCAGTCGACGGCTGGTCAGCTTGCACTAGGTCTCTTCCGGGGCATACCTCGTGTTCGTCCGAAAAGGGGCCCTTAAAGGGGCATACCCGCTCACTGGGAAATGACGCATACGAGAAATAGGCTAAATAGGCTGCATGCACGGGGCCGACCGTAATTAAAACTCCCGGCCGAAACTAGTTCAGCCCGATAGGCAGTCGACGGCTGGTCAGCGTGCATTAGGTCTCTTTCGGGGGATAACTCTTGTTCGTCCGAAAGGGGCCGTTAAAGGCGCATACCCACTCATAGGCAAAAATGGCGCGTAAAAGGCTAAATAGGTTGCACCTGGCTCCGATCCTAATTAAAACTCTTGGCCGAAACAAGGTCAGCCCTACAGGTTGCACCTGGCTCCGATCCTAATTAAAACTCCCGGCCGAAACTAGTTCAGCCCGACAGGCAGTCGACGGTTGGTCAGCGTGCACTAGGTCTCTAGGGGGATAACTCTTGTTCGTTGTATGTTTTAACCTATGTATGAAATAGGCTAAATAGGCTAAATAGGCTGAAAATGCTGTTAAATAGGCTAAATAGGCTAATTAGGATGTACCGTATGTTTCAACATTTGTACTTAACTTTCTAAATAGGCTGAAAAGGCTGTTAAATAGGATTAATAGGCTTAATACGATGTATGTTTCAAGCTATGTCTAAATAGGCTGAAAAGGCTGTTAAATAGGCTAAACAGGCTAAATACGATGTATGTTTCAACCTATGTTCTAAACATTCTAAATAGGCTGAAAGGCTGGATGTATGTTTCAACTTATATACTAAATAGGCTCAATAGGCTGTTAAATAGGCTTAATCGGCTAAATAGGATGCACGTTTCAACCTATGAACTGAATAGGCTTAATAGGCTAAATAGGCTGAAAATGCTGTTAACTATGTACTTAATAGGCTAAATAGGCTGAAAATGCTGTTAAATAGGCTAAAGAGGCTAAATAGGATGTATGTTTCAACCTATGTACTAAATAGGCTAAATAGGCTAAATAGGCTGAAAAGGCTGTTAAATGAGGCTAAATAGGCTAAATAGGATGTATGTTTCAACCTATATACTAACAAGGCTTAATAGGCTAAATAGGCTGAAAATGCTGTTAAATAGGCTAAATAGGCTAAATAGGCAAAATAGGATGTATGTATCAACCTATACACTAAATAGGCTAAAGAGGCTGTTAAATAGGCTAAATCGGCTAAATAGGATGCATGTTTCAACCTATGTACTAAATAGGCTAAATAGGCTGAAAATGCTGTTAACTATGTACTTAATAGGCTAAATAGGCTGAAAATGCTGTTAAATAGGCTAAATAGGCTAAATAGGATGTATGTTTTAACCTATGTTCTAAATAGTCTAAATAGGCTAAACAGGCTGAAAAGGCTGTTAAATAGGCTAAATAGGCTAAATAGGATGTATGTTTCAACCTATATAATAAATAGGCTAAATAGGCTAAATAGGCTGAAAATGCTGTTAAATAGGCTAAATAGGCAAAATACGATGTCTGCTTCAACCTATGTACTAAATAGGCTAAATATGCTAAATAGGCTAAATAGGCTGAAAAGGCTGTTAAATAGGCTAAATAGGCTAAATATGATGTATGTTTCAACCTATATACTAAATAGGCTAAAAAGGCTGAAAATGCTGTTAAATAGGCTAAATAGGCTAAATAGGCAAAATAGGATGTATGTTTCAACCTATATACTAAATAGGCTAAGTAAGCTGTTAAATAGGCTAAATAGGATGCATGTTTCAACCTATGTACTAAATAGGCTAAATAGGATAAATAGGCTGAAAATGCTGTTAACTATGTACTTAATAGGCTGAATAGGCTGAAAATGCTGTTAAATAGGCTAAATAGGCAAAATAGGATGTATGTTTCAACCTATGTACTAAATAGGCTAAATAGGCTAAATGGGCTAAATAGGCTGAAAAGTCTGTTAAATAGGCTAAGTAGAATGTATGTTTCAACCTATATACTAAATAGGCTAAATAGACTAAATAGGCTGAAAATGCTGTTAAATAGGCTAAATAGGCTAAATATGCAAAATAGGATGTATGTTTCAACCTATGTACTAAATAGGCTAAACTTCACACACATGTAGTATTAGTAGTAGTAGTAGTAGTAGTAGTAGTAGTAGTAGTAGTAGTAGTAGTAGTAGTAGTAGTAGTAGTAGTAGTAGAAGTAGTAGAAGTAGAAGTTGAAGTTTTAGTAGTTGAAGTAGAAATAATAATAATAGTAATAATAATAATAATAATAATAATAATAATAATAATAATAATAATAATAATAATAATAATAATAATGGTAATTGATAATAATAATAATAATAATAATAATAATAATAATAATAATAATAATAATAATAATAATAATAATAATAATAATAGTGTACCAATACAAAAATAACAAAATAATAATAATAATAATAATTAATATTAATATTATAAATATTATTACTGTTATTATTATTACCATTATTATTATATTTATCGCATTACAAAAAATTCCATGGGAAAAATCCAATTGGAAAAACAAATCCCATTGGAAAAAATCCTATGGGAAAAACAAATCACATGGGTGTTTTTTTTACAAACACGAGTAAACGCGTTAAAATCGCGTTGATTGTTGATCATTTGATAAAATATAGTGTTTCTGGAAGTTACATGAATAATTACCTCAAAATATTTAAAAATCCCATGGGATTTTTTTTCCCATTTCAAAAATGGGATTTTTTTATTACTAAAAAATATCAGGTTTTGTGCGCATAAAATGATTATAAAATCCATAAATAACGTTTCAATACTTAAATACGCAAAGAAAACACGTTTTTAAAAATGCCAAAAATCCCATGAGATTATTCTCCCATTATTTAACGGCGGGCAAAAGTGGTCACTGGACCGTGGTTAATTAAAGGGACGAATTCGTTTGAAGCGAAACTTTCATTCCAGAGTTAAAGGGATGAAGAAAATGTCAGCAAAAAAGGGTACAATTTGATTATTTTTCTGTAAAAATCTGAATGTATGATATGTTCGTCTCCATATAATAATAACGGTAAAAAATAACGTATTGATATAAAGGAAAATGTTTTCGCATTTTACAATAAAAGTAATTTTATGCTATTGGGTGTGTCTGTTTGAAAACTTCACGTTGACATTTACCCGGAAGAAGATTGTTGTCATTATAGCAGATGACAGGATGTCTATACGTGTTTTCTAGGTCGGTGGTTTGATATCCGTTTTTTATTCGAATTTTTTAAATTATTTACACCTATTTGCTGCTTTGATTTATCATCTTTATCACCGTATTCTATTAGTTTCTCATTTATTGCCAATGTGTAAGTATAGCTTAAGGCTAAAAAAATAGTTCATTTGCGCAGTCCCTTAAATGCAAAAACACACTAGATGGGTTTTCAAATAAGTACGCGAATCTGGGGCGATTTGGTTGCCTGGTTTAACCAAAGCCTAAGGACGCCTGTTTAAGTAAATGATTACACCCAATTATTAGTTTACCGCACCTTCAAGAGGTTAACATTTTGAGTGTACCTGGTTCTTTCGATCGAAATTTACTGAAAGTTGAATTAACTTCCACGACTATAGATGTTTAAAACGCTATTAATATTATAATATGCTGCACAGTGTAAATTTATGTAAGACGATAGAGTGAACTATATTGTGTGTTCAATAGAGTGAGTGGTATTTCAACTGTAGCGTAAAATTTAAACACACATTTATGGTTGCTTTTGATATGTCGGAAAAACTTAACAGGGCCATGGCTTCTTAAAGCACCTTTGGAATTTTATAGATTTTAAGTGATTCTTTTTGGCGTGTCGTTTTGGAAGATATGTTTTATTCGCCATGTATTAGTCGGATTAAACTGTTAAATTGGAAAGTACAATCCAGCTGTTGACAAGGTAATAATTGTTTTCAGAAATTGTTTTAACGTAGTTTATATATATTGGTATTGGTCACTGTGGTATAACCAATTTTGTATTTATATTAGCGTTTTTGATGTTGTCTGTTTACCCCTCCCCCCTCCCCCTTCCAAAAGAAAAAAACAATTTGCTTTCAAATCTATTAACACAAAGATTAATAGAGCTTGCTAGGCTGGCAATTATTTACACATACCTGCTAACATACCACAATGTTAATCCCACAATCAGGTCTTTTTTGCTATTAACTCGCATTATTCTTTGATTCTTACAACTAAAACATCGTTTATTCCACACAACGAAGCAAATGATACAAACATCTTCGTTAAAATGAGAAAATTTTGTTAAATGTTGTTTTATAATGCACATGTTTATACGATTCTTTTATTGGTTCTACTGAGCTGATTATGTTAAATAGGTTCGATTTCGATTACATTGTGGTAGTAGTATATCTTTATTAAAGTCTCATCAACAGTGTCCGAAAAAATTCTTTTTTTTAGGTAGCCCACTGGGCTACAAATACAATTATTTGGTAGCCCATAAAATTTACCTACAAAATGATAAGAGGCAAGTTTTCATCTTTATTTTATTTCTTCATTTACGTGTACATAATATGTATACATTCATATACATAATACAGCAAGTAGTCTGATGTACACAGTCAATATCATAAATTAATGTTACAGTACAGGCACCGTGTACTTAAATGTAAATGTACAAAAGAAAATCATATACTACATGTAGATATGACATGTATGTGCACATGTATGCGTACTTAAATTTCGGACAGAACGTAAAGTCGGAAACGTAAATAAAGCGTTTAGATGATCAATACTATTGACTCTTATGGTGTTAATCAATGCAGTTGCCATTTTTTAACAACAAATATCGAATTTCAAAGAAATCAAGAGAGAATTAAATCATTTATTTACTTGTGTCCGACTTTAAGTACTGTCCGAATTAATGTATTGCTTCCGTATGTTACGACACTTTGTGCAGTCAGTGTACAATACAATAATTGTTTCAATAATGAAGGAACTGATACAGCGCAACGGTAACGATACAGCGTATTTACATAATATTTTATTAAGAGGAAATGTCAATGCCAAATAATTCGCGAGATACCCCGGTACTTTAGTTAAAATTCACAACGAAACTTTTAATTGAAATTAAATAATCTCAATGTTATACCCGCTACGAAATTTTTACTTACAAACAAGGGCTGTTTGTAAAACATGCATGCCCCCCCATATGGGCTGTCAGTTGTAGTGGCAGCCATTGTGTGAATACGTTTTTTGTCACTGTGACCTTGACCTTTGACCTAGTGATCTGAAAGTCAATAGGGGCCATCTGCCATTCATGATCAATGTACCTATTAAGTTTCATGATCCTAGGCCTAATTATTCTTGAGTTATCATCAGGAAACAAATTTACTGTTTCTAGTCACTGTAACCTTGACCTTTGACCTAGTTACCTGAAAATTAATATGGGTCATCTGCCAGTCATGATCAATGCACCTATGAAGTTTCGTGATCCTAGGCCTAAGCATTCTTGAGTTATCATCCGGAAACCATGTTACTATTTCGGGTCACTGTGACCTTGACATTTGACCTATTGACCTGAAAATCAATAAGGGTAATCTGCCATGCATGATCAATGTACCTATGAAGTTTCATGATCCTAGGCGTAAGCGTTCTTGAGTTATCATCCGGAAACAATTTTTCTATTTCAAGTCACTGTGACCTAGACCTTTGACCTAGTGACCAGAAAATCAATAGGAGTCATCTGCGAATAATGATCAATGTACCTATGAAGTTTCATAATCCTAGGCGAAAGCGTTCTTGAGTTATCATCCGAAAACCATTTTACTACTTCGAGTTACTGTGACCTTGACCTTTGACCTTGTGACCTCAAAATCAATAGGGGTCATCTACAAGTCATGATCAATGTATCTATGAAGTTTCATGATCCTAGGCCTAAGCGTTCTTGAGTTATCATCCGAAAACCATCTGATGAGTCATCAATATACATACATGGTGATTACAATACAAATAATTACAAAATGTCAAATGTATATTTCCTTTCCATATTGGAATTATAAGAGACTATCGCAGTTAAGAATTCCACTTTATATATACACATTAGATACATAACGACTTTTACTAATTCAACAGTTTTGCACAAATAAATAAAAAAGAAAATTAAAAAAGTTAAAACTGAAGAAACTTTGCTAATCAAATTAATTAAAAACTGCCTTAAAACAATGGTAAGATACAAAATAGACAATTATTTTCCTAAATTGGTAAACCTTCATACCTGCCGGTTTCGATTCTTATGGAAGCTACCCCACACCGGAACTTATATAACGCAGATATATGTCTAGGTGGCATAATTAATTTACAGTATTGTTCAGTAACATGTTCAGATTTAACACATTCATACAGACGCAATTTGTTACCTCCTCTTCTTGAAGGAAAAGAGTTACTATTTATTCTATCATATCACTCGGATATGTACTATTTTTTAACAATATCTATGACTTATCGACAAATCATGACGATATCGGTTTCAAAATACTGCTATAAATACTCAAGTTATTTACATCTAGAAACTGTTTTACAGCAAATACTTAGTTTTTACATAAAAGATTAGACTTAGATGCTACCCAGAGTGTCATCGCTTATTAACCCTCGTTGCGTTCATGTATGATAAACGTGACCAATAAAGCGTGGCCGATTTCCACTTTTGTACTTGCGGTGTATTCAACCGATATAACCCGATATGCCATCATTTGGTGTATATTTTCCGACTCCTAGAAAAAAAACCGTTGCGCCCTGTTTTGCACCGCATTAATGAATGAATAAGTCCGAGCGCCCCATGATGGAGCGCTATAGTTGATTACAGGCAAAACGACATAATCGTATAATTTGGAAAAACATTATATGGAACGCCACCCAAGCTTTTACATTTTGCGATTACGAGACCCAAAGCACGACTGGCACTCTGAGCAACAGCTTTAACGTGCTCAAGATGCTCATGTAAAATAACACCTAAGTTAGTATATCTATCTACAATCTATATTCGTACCTTGAAATGCATTTGGCCGCAAGTGAATAATATTACTCTTGGACGGATTTACAGTCATATCATTCCAAGAACACCAATCATTTGAAGCATTTAACAATATCTAAAGCTCATCAGCATCGTCGGCTAGAATTACAATGTCATCAGCGTATAACAAGATACATAGCTTTTTTCGTTATCAAGATTAATACCTAAGCCAAAGGATTTAAGGTATACAGTTAAATCATTGAAGAACAAATTAAAAAGCAGGGGAGATAATGTACACCCTTGACGTAAACCACACTTGACGTCAAACCACTCAGTTTTAAAAGAATTAACTCCAACACATGACATAACAGATGAGTATAAATATTTAACAGCAGATAACATCTTGCCACATACACCAATATCATACATTTTTTCCAAAGTATATGTCTATTAATAGTATCGTAATCTTCCTTAAAATCGATAGATGCACAGTATGTAGACAATCAATTTTCTTTCTGGTATCAATAATAGTATTAAATGACAGAATATGTTCTGTGGTACCACGACCTTTCCTAAATGTGTTTTGCTCATCAGACAACTTGTCCTTCGTTCCGTCCAAAGACTAAGTCGATTATTTAAAATATAACAATAAAGTTTATACATCGCCGGTGCAAGTGATATCCCTCTATACGAAAAAGGATCCCGTTTATCTAGATGATTTAGGTAAAGGGCATACAACAGATTTACTCCATAAAGTAGGAACAATACCATTATCGAAGCAAATATTAAACAACACATGTAATAATGACAAAGCCGAATCATTGGTAAGTACCTCGACAGGAAAATTATAAATACCACGCGATTTACCATTTTTGGCATTGGCCAATGCTTTATGAACCTCCATGATAGAAATATGATCATTAAAAGACATATTTGCGGACTCTGTCGTATCAACATAAGTGTATTGATTACTGTCAGTATGTACGACAGATTGGAAAAGTGAGCTAAAGTATTTTCCACCTTGCCAACACAACATCAACTTCCGTAAAAATGGAGCCATCCTCCAGGATTACCTCCATCGGAATAACATTACTCTTAGAGCAATTTACTCCAATTTTCCCAATGGACTTCCAAAATTTGGCAGGATCGACGCCACACTCCTCCAAAAAGTTGATCCTGCATTGAATACCAGTAAAATCGTTAAGATCCCTGCACCTCTCTATCAAAACGTTTACGGACACTTACATATTCAGATTTAAAATCCGTTTTACGATTTCTATTAAAACATGACAACCAAGACTTTTCAGCAGTACAAACACGATTCCATAATTCAGTCAAATGTTCCGCCCATCATGGTTTGCCTGGGCGTCGTTTTTTATTATGAGTTCCAGACTTAACTACTTTAAAAGGTAAATTCTCATACAAAGATTTAGATATGATATTACACCAAACATTATATACATCATCTATATCAGTTTGGTTTCTTAAACTACTTTCAAGTTTAGATATAGCAAAATGTATGTCACTTAAAGTGTTTTGATTTAACATGAGATCATCAGGCACATTTTTAAAATCAAATTTAGTATACTGAGACATAGGAACATCGCTTTCAGTTATGTTCATCAAATCATATTGAATAAGCAAACTCTATTTCAATAATGAATGATCTGGCATAGCTGTAGGTGCACTTTCACCTAAAGTTCCACTGTTTGTTTACAAGTGTAGATACTTTTACAACTTCAAAATTGGAAAATTTATCTAACATACAATGATTTACAAGACAATAATCTACGACTGATTTTCCTTTAGATGAAATGGATGTTTAATCATTACAAACATTATTTCTGCCGTTTAGCATACACATATTAACATTTATAAAAAAATATAAAAGTAATTCTCCATATGCATTACTATTACTTGTGTGTGAAAATAGTATATTCTTGTTAGTCATGTATTTCGATTTCGCGACGATAATTGGCCGATTTTGTTACGAAACTTTGAAAGCTGACGTTAATAGGTGGTAAACATGACCGTTTATAGTATTAAGGTAGAACAGTGAATACTTGAAGACTTATAATATTTACAGAACAATCTATTTTCGACATTGTTCATAATTTTAACGGGAATTCAATGTGAATTGGGATGGTTAACCTATCACTTTTCAGTTCGATTGTAAGTATCTTTAAATTGACAATGCTTGTAATCATTTTTATAAAATGAGCCGGTAATTTATATTTTATTTACCTACTTATAATAGAAAATTAATATCATACTAAATTTTATTTTGCATCATCATCATGGCTTTAAATTAAGAACACATAATAGCGAGTTGTTGTTGGTCTTCTCCAAACTAATTTCTAATTAGCCTCGTTTTAGGAAATTCGGGCTTAATGCAAGTGTACGATTTTTCACCCGATTCAGTCCGCATAGGCTTATCAGGGACGACACTTCTTTGGAGTCATGTGTAAAAGAGACCTCCTTTAAACATAAACATCTATAAAAGTGTCGTCCCTGGGATGACAATTAACGCACATGCATTAAGCCCAGTTTTTTCAGAGCGAGGCTTATTAAAAATCAATAGCTAGTTGTCACCGGTCTATTTCGATGAGTTCTAAGATTTATTATTTTCATGTGTCGTTTAAACGCCTTTGATGGTCAATTGGTTAATTCGTTTTACCAGCAATTACGTATCACCAGCAGTTACGACAATGACGTTATTTGTAAACCAAACCAACTCTGAATGAATTGAGTCAACCGACGACACACTTGGGTCCCTTACACTTCACAATGGCAACTATCTTCCGCCGAACCAACAAAAGACAGAACCGAGAATCAATTACCGACCGCGCGACCGACCAACAAACTAACGCACGAACGAATGATAGAACGAATGATCAAAGGAAAGAACGAATGATCTTACGATTATATGAACGAACGAACGAACAAACGAAATACTAACCAAAAAACACACAGTACTTGCTTCTTTAAATAAAAAACACACATCAACACACAATTATAACGAAATATGAAAGAAAACATTCAAACGAAGCAAAATAAAACGGTGACAGTTTTTGTAATTACATAAGCCATTAACTGCAGAACAATTTCAGCCAAACATTTACTGTTTTACATCATCGATCATGTTGATCAAAATATCATTATATATCTGTTTACAAACGCCATGTCGAAATTAAGTGTAACCAGATTCTGTTGCGATCATGAACTGATATCGAAAACTTGATGAGTAATGCCGAGAACCGCTTTCGAAACCATGACAGCGAATCACATTTCACAAAGGCAAAATGACATTTTTATGCACTCAACTATGATCCCGTTTCGGTAACGCTTTCATATAAAAGCCACTATTCACCTGAAGGCGCTGTTGATTCTTTATATATTTGAACATCATGTTTCGGTTAAGTTTTCAGATAAAAGCAACCTTTCTCATGGAACTTTCTCAGCCACTTGAATTATGTATATATTTGTAATAAAACATTGTTATCAAAACGCAGAACACACATTCAACAACAACTCAAAATGTACGATGGGCATCATACAATGGTTTATCGGGACACCAACAGAATGCGATTACGGGAATATTTTGCGGACACTGAAAGCAACCCAAATATGAAATAGGGAATAATCGATAAGTTCCAAGTAAAACCAAAAAGCACTTTTACTCCAAACGCAGGAAGAGACCAAAGCCTCGACCTTTATGTTGAACTGGTAAAGAATTATATCATCTCAAATTTATAGAAGACTGGCAAATTGAATCTAGACAAAAATGAAAACAAAGCATTCCATGAACTGTTACATAATGATTCAATCATCATCAGACCGGCGGACAAGGGCTCTGGAATAGTCATACTAGATAAAGAAGTGTACAAAGAATCGCTGAAATACGAATTGAATGAAAACGAGGCATACAGATCTACTGAAGGTGCTGCAAGCAAAGAAAGTATGAAAAATGTGAAATCGCTCGTAAATAGACTTCACCGACAAGGCAGTATCTCTGTTGATATGAAACATTATTTGATACCTAGGTACCCACAAGCGGGTAAACTCAAAGGAAATCCGGAGATACATAAAGCAGACGCACCTTTTCGCACAAAAGTGAACGGGATAGATACAGCTACAGAGAAATTAGCCGAATTGGCCGAGCATGAATAGAATGAATATGAGGAGTCCTCGCCCAGTTACATTAGAGACACTACGGACTTAATACAGAAAAAAAAGAAGTCAAAGAACCACTGTCGGAAGACAATTGTCTGCTATTGCTTTGACGTCAAGAAACTGTATCCATCCATACGCAAAAGAGAAGGATTAGAAGCTTGCAGGGAAGCATTGAACACGCGCTCTAACCCACTAGTTACTTCCACTGATGATATGATTGACATAATCACGACAGTTTTAGAAAACAACAAGTTCAGCCTAAATGAAAACAACTACGGACAGACGGGCGGAGTGGCGATCGGCTGCGGTAAAATTTCGCGTGTAGCTATATGTGGAAGTGGGACGAAGAACTCATGACAGCTTATAAATTACCGGCATTTTATAATAGATTTACCGACAACGGTTTTGGAAGATGGTATGATACCGCACGTGAGCTTGAGGCTTTCGCCGTACATGCGAATCCATACACGAGAATATTCAAGTCGACCTTCGATATAGTCCGCATAGTATCGTTTTACTGGATAAAACCGTACGGATGCGGAATGGTCAGATCTGTATGTTAAACCCACGGACAAACAACTGTACATACGTAAAAACTCGTGCCCCTGCCTCCCTCAAGCAATACAAGATCGTTAACATATGTACTCGGATTGCGATACGAAGAATATGTGAACAGGAAGAAGATTACAAGAAGCATAGAAATGACCTGAAAATGCAGTTATGAAAACGCGGGTATAGTGGGAAATTCGTAGAAAACTAGTTGCAGAGATAGATAAACTGTCGCGCGCAGATTTACTGAAAAAATCAAAGAAACGAAGGTCAAATAACAGAGTTCCTCTGGTGGTCACGTTTTTCAGTCTTCTTCACATACACAGCATTGTACACAAGCATTTAAACGTGTTATACAGATCAGACAGGATGCGCGAGATTTTCAGTGAACCGCCTTTGGTAGCACACCATAGAAATAGAAACCTCTGTGATACCCTGGTACACAACAAGACAAGCAAGGCTACCTTCATCACGAACACATGTAAGGAAAACTGCACGTACTGTAACAAACTGACAACAAGTGACATTCAAGACACCGACGGTAAAATAACTTACAACACGTGCCACAATGTTACTTGTCATACGAGGAACGTGGTATACGGTATAGGATGCAACAGGTGCAAATGCGGTGGGGAGACAGAAAGGCAAATCCGAGAACGCATGATAGAACACATACGAGACGTACGCCTGCACAAACAGAAGCCCATTACCACACACTTTGCTTCGAGCCATTGCGATGACAACATGTACTTCTCAGTCCTAGAGAAGCTTAATATCGCTGGACGCCAAGAAAGTGTGATTAGGGAAGCGTTGTGGATAAAGAGACTCAAGACTATGAAAACTTTTGGCTGTAATGTAAAAGACAGTGTGTTCCGGTCAGCAACATTGATAGACAGCATAAAATGCATAAAATAAATAATAATATTTATATATAGTATGTAAACATTATATATGTTTTTATATATATAATATTTATATAAAAATATATAAACAGCATATTATGCGTATAATGCAGTGACTTCAGAGTGTTGGCGCGTAACGTCACGTTCGCGTCGTGTGACGTTACGTCATTTATTGCATTTTACTTCCGATATTGTCAACAAAAGGAAACGCTATGTGAAATTTTCTGTATAATCGTTTACTGGAGAAGGCCTGTGGCCGAAATATTTAATAAAAGAGTTACTGTATCCAGTTTTAATAAGGTTAATTAGATTTGCAACGAAATAAATAAATACATAAAAATAATATTTTCAATATGAATATATTTTATGTTGGTATTGATATCAGATATTGTATAGGGATGTATCTTCAGCAAACAGACGAGTATTACTTTGAACGTAGTAACCTATATCATTTATAAACATTAGAAATAAGAGGGGCCCTAATGAAGAGCCCCGATGTAGTGGGGCGCAGTTTGGAACTACACCTGAATGCTCTTCGCGTTGACGGCTTGCATTTAGCCAATGTATAAACCCTGAGTGCAACTGTCCAAGGATTCCAATAACATTCAGGTCGTGTAATATACCCAGGGTTATGGCCTTATCAAATGCTTACCTAAAGTAAAAAAGTCACCTTTACCTCTAATCCATTGCAGATTGGTTTGCAAAACGTTTGCAAAAAGTTGTTTTGTAGTAGAGTCAACCGGCTATAAGCCAGACTGAAATACGGTCAGTATTTTGTTACCAATGAGGTGATTGTACACATGTTTATAGTGTTTTTCCTAGGAAGGCATACGGTTATGGCGAAGTAAATTCAAAAAGGGCAGTTCCATGCTGTTTCAGTAAACTGTTCAGCATGACAAACATAATACAGCAATCAATGCATATGAATCTAATTATACACAGATTAACTAAAATATACAATGTAACCATGTTTACCTTATAACATTTTCTAATGATGATCTTGTCAAATGTTTTAACTTTGCGAGTAAACTGAACGTCAATCTGCAAGCAATCATTTTCGGAACATACATCCACTTGTAGATAACTAATCAATATACGTTGTTTGTATCTAAAACGCATTATCCATTGCTTATTTACACACGCATGTGATCTCATTAATCACTACTAGCTGTATGATGTCCATCGTCAATTTTTTATTTGTCTTTTTTCAGAGAATCACAATTTCAGTTATATATTGTCCGCCATCTTGTAATGACGTTAGCGACAGGTGTGCATAAAAACGTTAAATCGTTTATGTCCGACTAAATTGGCGGTTCGCATTTTGTTAAAATCAGTATATGGTAAAGAAATTTTCAATAAGTCTCTTTTTCATCTAAAAGACCATAACGATAAAGATATAGCGTGTTCAATTTGAAATTAAACTTCGTGTAGAAATTAATGTTTTTATAATACTGTATAATTATGCATTAAAAGCACAATTTCCTAGAGGATAACACTTGGTGCCATCACACGTCCCTAAAGCAACGGTCCTGTAGAGGAGTATTCATGAGGGACCAATAAGTGTGCTTGGTGTAAAAAAGCCACAAAGCCACGTTCATAATCGATTGATATTGACAGGGGGTAATTCATGCATGACTAATTAAGAACCATGTGCTACTTCACTGCCTTAGGGCAATACTCTGATACTATTTGGCTTGAATGTAGGTACAAATGCCATAGGTAAAAATGCCAAATGTAAAAATGCCAGATGTTATATAGTAAAATAGAGTTTTGAGCAATATTTTTAAGGATATCGAGTATTGTAGAAATGTAGGAATGGAAACAGTTTTGTAATTGAACATGTTATGTTTATTCTACTGGTCTCACTAATAAATTACAATAAATTATTAAAGCAATGCGACAAACAAGCTGGATTTTGATGGTGATTATGTTTACGTTTATTATTAAATGAGAGTAGAAAATATGTATTGATACGTTTAGCTAGTTTTCTGTATTAAAGCCTGCGGCCTCAGGCCAATACGGCTGTCTTCAGCTCAATAACACAGCCAATATGAATTCAACTAATTAATAACATTATATTATTAGAGAGTATTTTTTTCCCACAACTGAAATTTTGTATATACTATCTGACTGCATTTTTTTCGTTATCAATTGCGAATTCAAAACATTCACTTAACTTTGTTAAAACAGAAAGAGCTTTCTTTTACATCATACATTCTCAAGGATTTTAAGTGCTTGATTAGAAGTGGAACTAAATACGTAAATACGAAGGTAATTGCGTTCAGTTTATTTTGAATTAAGTTCTTGGATTACCGGATATTACAATTGTGTGTATAAAAGGATTTTAAGTGCTTGAATAGAAATGGAACTGATACGCTCAAATCAAGGAAAATATAAACTGTGCCATGAACATTATTTGTATACCAAGAAATCTTCATCATCTTCATCTAACTCATCCATCTTTTTGACATGTAACACTCGCACAATGGGCTGTAGAGGGTCTCTCCGTTCAGACATTCAGATGACAACCTGTCAGCGAACAAATAAACATGACCATCCACCTAACAAAATAAACGTTGAAGTAGCTTAAGTCAAGTCAAACATGAAGAAACAGGCAAAACCGAGCCATGACAAAACAGGCGTTGTCTATACCTCCAGCCTTGTAGATGTCGAAGAGGAATTTCTTGCATCACTCCATCTTCTGAGATCTGCAAAAGGACAATCAGAAACCAGCGAACACAAGAATCCCCGAAAGCGCCTGATAATTGCAGAGACATTATCATACAAGAAGAGTGGGCAAACAACAGCCAATGTGATCCATTCCTGTTCTTTGACATTGGGACAGTGAGTCTAGAATCATACCAATGGTTGATGGATGGTAATTTCGCTATGGCGACAGCACACTTCCAACAGTTATTTGTGATCCAAGTTCCTGTAGGTACCGTAACTGTACCTGCTGTGTTTGCCTTGCTTCCAGACAAGCGACAAATAACATGAAACATTGTTCTATGCCATAGTAGACACCTGTACAGTTTTGGGCTACCAGTCGGACCACGTAAGTGTTCTGGTGGACTTTGACATTGGTCTCCGTAAATCCCTTCGCGTAAATTTGGGATTATCTTGGTATACAAGGATGTCTTACCACTTGTCTCAAGCTACATGGCGTGAGATACATGAGCTCGGCATGGTTGATGTCTACAAGACCAACGATGAGTTCAGGCACTTCTATGGCATGCTTGATGTGTTAGCATTTTTACCGGTCGCAGTTCCGGTTACAAGTTCCGGCAGGGCTTGTGTACCTGATAACTGTGTGCATGCCAGAGGGAGAGGACATTCTGGATTACTCTGACTCCACGTACGTGAATGGCAGATTCAAAAATGTGTTGAGAAATGGGAACCATATTCTGCGCCGCACTCCTCCAAGTGCAAAATGTTATAGAGTATAAAGTAAAGTTAATCATTTCGTATTATTGTATTCAACGTTTTTTTTAAGGCACATATTCTCATGTTCTTACATCATATTAATACTAATACTACTTTAAGTCATTATATAGATTGTATGATTATACTAATTTTTTTTTATGGAACGACTATGGTAGCAAGAAATAACGTTTGTACGATGATGTTCGCCATATATCCTGATTTTGATATCCAGTACAAGTACGCGCATATTCAAACTTCATACTTGTGTTCGTAGATATTACTGATACTACATCAGACCCTATGTTTTGTATAATCACATGGCATGTTAGGTTTGTTGCAAAAGTATGTTCTAAACGATTGAAATATATGGAAATTACGTTTTTCATTAAGACGCAGTTTTATTTCCACGCATTCTTACCATACATTTATGAGTCAGTTTTTAGTGCGTTTTCAAAATGAACAAGATGTGTTTGTGAAACACTTTGTCCCCCCATATATTTACTTTTGACCTTAAAGGATGACGTTGACCTTGACCTTTTACTACTCAAAGTGTGCAGCTCCATGAGATACACATGCATGCCAAATATCAAGTTGCTATCTTCAATATTGCAAAAGTTATGGCAAATGTTAAATTTTGACGCAAACCAACAAACCAACATTCCAACAGACAGTATATACTGGGGGACATAAAAATCAAATCACCATTATTCTGTAACACGTTTTTAATTTTAAATGTACACAACAATTTAACAATAAATGAAATCAGTTATTTTGGCAGTGAATCCATTTTTCCAGTACATTAACCAGGTGCCTGTGTATTGAGCTGATAAGATAGGGATCACCACAGCAGGTTGCCAGTACACATTGTAGACTTTCCTTGTCTATTATTGTAATTGTTTTTTACCTCAGTTTAATAAATTAAGTGTATTCATTCGTGTCTGCTGGCGTTATGTTAAAGGTCATTTAAGGTGGAAAGCTGGGTTAAACAGATTTGCCGAAAAAAAATAAAAAAAAATAAAACCGAATACACCGCTCTAAGCCAACAGCAAGAACCAAACCAATCATTGATTGTACATTGATACTACACGTCTTTCAAATTTGTTATGTTATTTTTTTTATAAATGTAGTTGCCGTTTACTAGATTTTATTAAATTATTACCCTGGGGTCAAGACTGAACACACCTAAGGGTTTTATAGTTTATGTTCTAGGCTATATTTCAAAATTATAGCTTTTAAATATTTTCCTTTGTAACCACATGGCCAAAAATTTTATTTTTCGAATGCAACAAGTGATTGTGCTCCTCTACAAAATTGAACCAGATAACGCTACTCGGGTCAAAACTGGCTCTTCCTTGTGGTTAAATTTGTTCATCATTTCTAGATATTAACTACTGAATCCGTATAGTGCCATCTATAATCTCGCACTTCGTTCATCAAGGGCAACACTAGACACACGAAGCGATACTTGATATTTTTCTTGACAGTCGCGGCGACGCACGATATTTTTCTTAACAGTCGCGGCGACGCACGATATATTTAACACGATATATCGCCCTTGTGTAGGTAGCCCAAAAGGCGATATATCGTGTAAAATATATCGTGCGTCGACGCGACTGTCAATAAAAAAATCGTGCGTCATCGCGACTGTCAAGAAAAATATCGTGCGTCGCCGCGACACGATATTTTATTTTTCAAATATCGCCCATATTATCCGAATCTCGTGTATCGCGGTCTAATTTCAGACCGCGACACTAGACACACGAAGAGATACTCGATATTTTGCGCGACAGTCGCGGCGACGCACGATATTTGTACTGTTCAAATATCGCTGTAATAACGTCTGTCCACTGTCAGGTGTTCAAAAAAATAAGGGGAGACAAAATGGGGATATTTTCACATCATCAATCATGTGCATCATGTTTTTCTTTTGATATAATATTATTTTATAATAATGTTCTGATCAGCAATTAAAATGTATATGATTGATATAGCAAGCTATTCGCTTCTTATACTTCAATCTGGCCATACATAAATATTTAATATTACATAAATATTTTATATAAACGTATATTTGATGATAGGAAAATCGCTTGGAATAACGATTTTGAATATAACACAGAGTTCCCAAGGTTAAGTTATTAGTTGTTCGATTCTACAGTTCAACGTGCATAACGTGCTTTTGTTTAAATCATATTTGACATGCACAAAAGTAACAGTGTGAACTTTATCTGAATATAATTATATAATAGTCATTTATATTAGATCTGGTACCCTGTTAAGCAATATGAAACAAACGTTTTTCGCCCTTCAAAAGCGTTTTTGCTAGCCAATATGAATATTATTAAATTGTTGTTTGCACTGTATGCAGTTTTATTTATGCCGATAATTTATTTGATAAAGCATTATAAAATGTATTTAAAAGGTTAAACAATACCAGCAACAAAAATACCGTCTAATTAATGTATCATTAGACTGGACATTAATGTTGCTCGTCAATAATCTGGATAACCTATAAATGATGATTACACATGTCCTGAAAAGAAATCTTCTGGTTTCATGTTGATGTCTTAACTGAAGTTAAACGTTATCTATAAATCTGCAATCCTATTGGAAGTGATACAGATTATAATGATATATTATCTTAAAATTGATAAAAAAATTCTCCATTGTTCAAATTTCTGAATAGTTTTAAACACATATCCTTGTCAATATATATATCAAAATTATTATGAAAATAAACTAATCTGTACTCGGTTTACTAATGCTAGAATAATATTTTATAAGTGTGTCGATGGCAGCAATATTAATAATAAATGGTTAAAAATTACTGTTACACCGTTTTAAAAACAGACAGTGGACAGGTGATATTAATACAGCGATATTTGGACAGTACAAATATCGTGCGTCGCCGCGACTATCGCGCAAAATATCGTGTATCGCTTTGTGTGTTTAGTGTCGCCCTTTGAACGCGACATAAGACACACGAAGCGATACTTGATATTTTTCTTGACAGTCGCGGCGACGCACGATATTTTTCTTGACAGTCGCGGTGACGCACGATATTTTTCTTGACAGTGGCGGCGACGCACGATAGTTTTCTTGACAGTCGCGTCGACGCACGATATATCGCCGTTTGGGCTACCTACACAAGGGCGATATATCGTGTTAAATATATCGTGCGTCGCCGCGACTGTCAAGAAAAATATCGTGTGTCGCCGCGACTGTCAAGAAAAATATCAAGTGTCGCTTCGTGTGTCTAGTGTCGCCCTTGATGAAAAAAGTGCGAGATTATAGATGGCACTATCCGGATTCCGTCATTAACAGAGATTTCAATAGACGCTGACTATTGCATCTTGGCTCGATCAAAAAATTAATTTGGTTTGTACTTTACCGAAGCGGTTTTTTTTCCACCAACCCAGCAAAATTTTGACAAGTCTGTATCAATCATACACATAACGTGTGCCATGGTAATAACTCAGCTATGCTACTAATTGACATCACCCCTGTGTATTTAAAACACCCTCTATGATTAAAGGGACCCCATGGTACGTCAATTATCTTATCTCAATTTCATTCATGTCACTGAAATTGATTTTTTAGTGGGAAAAGCACAATACGAGCGCTATTTACATATTTCTCTTTAGTATAATATTTGAACAAAATTGGTTTTGCCGATTCGATCCTTTAGGTTGTAAATAATTGGTTCCATTATAATGTTTTATATCTATATTCAATTAAAATATCGATAGCTTAACAATGAATTGGCCTTCGTCAGTGAATTTATTTATGTCATATTGTCTTGATCAAATGACATAAGCTTTGGTAGGACCATATATTCATTATATACAAGTATGTTTTCGAAAATATCAATAGGATATCTCAGTACAGTGTAGGGTTATACCAATTCTAACTTAATGTTCCATGTAAAATATTTTCTAAATAATTGCCTTGTAGAACTTTTATGCCATTGTCATATCATGCAATTCAAATTGAAAGCTGTTGAATTGCTGCCGTTAAATGACTTTCTCTCAAAACAGTTATGACAATAGCCCCTTCATTGAAATGGGATAACATTACAAATGCAGTAATTTAACAATTGTGTACAAGTCATCTAGTCATCTAATTTGAGTGATCTTCAAGTAGTGTCCTTCAATATTCACTGTTAAATTTGTTTTTGTCTATCTGTGAAAGATGTAAAGAACGCTCCAACAGTGGGGATCGAACCCATGACCTCCCGGTCGCTAGGCGGACACCATATCCATTACACCATGGCGACCCCTGAGACACCAAGTTCTGGTTATATGCCCAGGAAAATGACTCGAGAGCGTTTCAATAAGCCTGGGGCTTTCGATGCAAATGAGCTTAAACAATAGGTTTAAACTAAATTTGTTTTTCTTTACAATAAGATTTTGCAACAGCGATTTTTTTCTTCTTTATCAAGTACGTGTAAAAGGTACTTTCCTAATTAAGTAAAAACTACAACATTCCCTAATGCCGTCGGAAAAATTCAAAAAGAAAGGAATTTTTCTGCAAGTGAACAAATAAAAGGAGCACTTAATTTGAAAATTTCAAGCTAAAATGCATGTAAATTAAGCTTCACAACGGGAATTTTGCCGATATCAGGGGTTTTTGTGCCAATTTTTTCCAATGTGTACAGTACTGGTAGTTTTCCTAATTTCGGCCAAAAAATCGCTGTGCAAATAACTGTTTCTTTTCATTGGAAAAAATAAAACTCAATTCTAGAGCTGAATTGTATAAAAATTAAAAGTGTATCAAGATGATCAGCTAAGTCACTTCTCAGACCCCAAAACATATACTATATTTTTTGTTTGTCACAAGTTATGCAAATAGTTTATTCATACATGAACAAGGAGATCATTAGCATAGAGTCCAATGTGTCCAACAATGGATGGATTAAGAGTCTGTGTTAGGATGAAGTTGATCCTTTACAAAATATATTTAAATGTAAATATCCGAACTAAAGAGCTCCAGTATAACACAATAATTAAAGAACACAATTTGTTCAAATCATGCCTCTGATATCAAAACTGGCCACACCCAGAGATCAAATGATTCATATAGACTTACATGTTAAATAATTTAAAAAAAAATCTCTAAAACCGCAAAGGTCAGAGGTTTGATATTCAGTGTTAAACTTCATAAGACTTTTCGCTCCTAAGTGTTTTCCTAGCATGCAGCTGGTGTTAAAGTTTTCCCCGTCCTAGGATTCGCTTTTTGTTTAATTAGTACACGATGTAGTGATTGTTTCAATAATTAATATCTAAAAGACCATAACGATAAAGATACAACTTATTTGTGTGTGTTTTTTAATCAAATTACGCGTAGAAATAAATGTTTTGATATTACTGTATTATGCACGATATACAAAATTTTACTAGAGGATTACACTCGGTTTTCATCCTAAGTCTCCTAAGTAATCAACTGTCCACAAGGAGTGGAGGAGTACACATAACGGACCAATTCAAGTTCTTGGTATAACAATGCCACTGAAATTATCAATAGATCTTGGCACGGGATTTTTCACGCATGACTAATTCATAACCGCACGAATCTTAGCTGCCCTGGGGCAATTCTTTGATACTAGTCGACTTAGAAGTTTGGTCATGGGGCAATTAAGATGCTATCAATTGGGTGCGTGGCGGCATTTGCCTTTTAACAAGTTTCAACAGTTTTTTTAAACACTTCTTTTGTATTAAGCAATAATACAGAACGATAGTTATTCGCTTGTATAGGGCCATATTAAAAAAAAACTGCACTGGCGTTAACTTTTTTCCAGCGGCGTGGTTATGTTTATTTGTCGAAACAGGAATTTAAAAAGTTACAGAAGTAACAGATGTTGAGAATTATACCCAGGAAAAATATTCTAAAACTACTGTTAATTTTACACTGAACGGATCACAAAAGTATTCATCTTAGTTTTATATCATACAAATATAAATGTTTTTGTGACATACAAATACAGGCATTTAAAATCAATTTCTGAACAGCGAATATAATTATTTCACATCATATAAGTATTGCTGCTCCTTATCCTGATATAATTTTTGCCATATTGACCTTAAATCATCATTATATGGCAGTACTTGGTTACCTTTAACTTTAAACTCACTTGTGATGACATTGTGCCAGATATAAAGGGTCACACACTCACTGTTGACACTCTGGATCAGCAGACGATTTATTGCTTAAATCTCCATATCTTACGGAGGAGTCCGGAGATAGCCGAGGTATCACGATTGTAGAGTTGAGTGTGAAACAGTTGTAGCCGCTTAGCCTAATCGTTAAAGATAAAAAAAAGTTGCACGCAGAACACTCAGTTTACATCGTTTCAAAACCCTATATTTTTCAAAAAACCTATGCAAAAAGAGAATTTAGTTTGCTCTATTCTACACATAATAGATAGTCAATTAAATCATTTATTAATGTCAATATTTGTGTAGATTACACATTGTCTTGTTTGCGGAGTTTGGGTATTTTTTCAAAAATTCCATCAAATTCCATCCATAAATGAATTAATTCGGATAAATTTGTGGGAAATTTTCTCAATGACTCATTGGGCATGGTTAGAAAGCTACACCGTAATAAAATCTGGGTTATTAGGATACCTTCTAAGAATGTGCGTGAGGCTTTGGAAATATCTTCTGCGTGGCTTACTTGGTATTAATTTTGTTAAACGCAGCGAAAGGTACTCAAAGTTTTATTTTTTCAGGCAAGGCAGTTGAAAAGAAAAATGAACATTTTTAACAAAGTCAAAATTATAAGATATTTAATGTATTTTTATGTCAGTGGAAATCATTGATATAATTTGATTAAATTAAACGAAGGAAATAATTACAATCTGTTTATATTAACTGATTGCATAATTGTAGAGTTTAAATCTTCAACAACATAAATCGTCTTGCAAACGCCGCCATCTTTAAAAACAGATGTGGACTACTTTCTAAGGCTGCGCCCTGTATTATCTCACGGGCTTTTTACCGCTTGTGAAACTGGTAAATAAAACCAATAAGGTTTTAACAAGAAATTTGTTGAACAAAGGTTTATATTCGGCGTAGCTGTATACCCCAGGTTTTGACCTTTCTTGACCTTAATAAACAGCAAATAAAATGTTGGGGAAAATTTCACGGTGTGCAAGATCAACGGGAGTCACATGGGGTCTACAAACGCGCTGTGCAGAATGTTAAACTTTATTTTTGCAAATATCTCAAGTTATTGAAATACATTTGCAGTTTGTGCCGATATTTTAAGCTTTAAGAATGAATCCTAGAATATGTCTGAAATCGATGCCAATATTTCACGTTGCGTTCAGCATTACATGTCCATGAATTCTGTACACAACCATTTTTTGGTCAAGAATACAGACTTAATAAATTAAGTAATTCTGATGTAATACACTTTTCCATGGGCAGCATAAAAACTGTCTTTAATGCACTTGTTACAATTGTTTAGAAAAAAATTGTTTCCAAAAGATATTTTTAAAAAAGCACCACCTACTGGTCTGTTTACATCCATTAAAGTTTAATCGTAAAACCCACAGAGAAACGTTATCCTACACCCTGTTTCCGCCAGTAGATCCGAATGACTACAAGTCTACAATTGAATTGGTCAAATGAAATAAAATTTCTGTTGCAGCATAGCGTGAAGCAGCAATGGTAGCCGAATGTTGACATTGAAGCTTCTCATTAAAAAATACTTAGCTCGGAAAACAGTTTCTTGCTGAACAAATCGATAGATTGTGTGCTTGTCCCTTCATATTGCCATGACGCGATTATACAGAGGGTGTTTCCTTACATTTTCTTAAGTTATTTTGTCATATTTAATAATGTGCACTTATATGGTTTATATCATGTTATAATTGCTATGCGATTGTGTTCCCTAAACTGATATACTTACGTTAAGGAATGTCATATAGTGTTTCACTATGTAACAACTTCAAACGATTCTCACGTTTCCAGATGGGTTGTGACTGTATGTTTATAAACATTTAATGATCAATTAATACTTGCTGAATATATGAGATTGCCCGATTCTTTTTCAACAAAGGCTTAATATTTTAAAACAACAAATATCTTTAAAAAAGATATACGGCGTTGATTTTGGTTGGGTTTGATGAATGATCAAACGTTATATAAATGATATACAAGATAGCGAATACCTTTTGTTTCGCAGTTCTTAGCTGGTGCACAGGCACATCAATTAAGGGGTGTTGCGAGAGATTCCATGGCTTAGTTCGCATTATTAGATATTATTGATCATATGCCTATAATGCAGAAGAGAAATACACAAGACGAGTGGAAATGAAATGAAAACATACAAGTCAACCGGCCACACGCGAATCATCCGTACATACATAAAATATTTATACGTGCGTTCTCCGAACAGACCTGTTTAAGTGGTTTGTCGGACATTGCTATTTGATTCGATGGATAAAACTATCGTGAATCATTGCTAAGTAAATTGTTCTATATTGTGGAATAATTCAAATTAAATTAATCAAAACTAGTACTTATCATGGATTTGAAAATATTTAAAGTTGTATAAGTTTACATGTTTATGTGATAGCAGTTTGAAGATTGCGCGTTTTCTTTTTCAAAAATTGTCTAGCCTACCGGCGGGAAATGTTCTATTCAAATTCATTGGGCGCTTACAAAGGTCAAATAAGGTGAAAAGCTGGGTTAAACGGCTACGCCGAAAAGAGATCGCTCTTTGATAAACGGATGTGTTGAGGGACCTATATCCCCCTTTAACGGAAAATAAGTAGAAGTGTGTCATCTTTGTAAATGAAATCAATATGAAATACAGCGATCTATTTTGGAACTGAAGTGTTGAAACACTCACATGGAAATGCGCGTATTTTATAGGTGAAACTTGACAAATATTAATACATATCTATATTAAAAAGGAATTGCATTTATATGCCCCTTAAAATAACACATTTTAATAACGTCTATGTGTTCAGTAAATTTGTTTGTTGATTGTATTACTACATATATGGTTTTTATATAAACTGTGTGCGCGAAAGTTTTCAACGAATTTGATAGTTTGTTGAAGTACTTGCATTAGTTCAATGTAAGAAAATACTCAGCAATCCTGTTCCGAGCTTTATATGAATTAACATGTAAAAATACAAATTGCGAACCATGTTTTATAATGAGAAATTTTGAATTCCATTTGCAAGCAACCATTTATATGCTCGAAAATATCGAAAACTCAACAAAGCATGAAGAAATTCATTTCATTAATGAAAAAGCTCCAGAAATAAACATTTCAGTAGTCAGTTATGTTAAATATTAAATGTAATATTAAATATACACATATGCAAGTAACTCTAGTCACAAATATATTTACCATATAGTTCTGGTGTGTTAGAGGGTTTGAAGTTCGCCAACTCGAGAACACGCCAGAATGACCAAACGGGCGACAACTGTCACAATTGTCTGATACTGGGGGCCCCTGTATTTCACTTTGGTATGGCGTTCTCTCATGTTTGCGTGTAGGTTTTAGATTATCAAACACGACAACACGACAACGCGACGCTTTCATCCGCCAGAACGACACACGGGCCACAAAAACATAATTGTCGTTTCGGCGGCACATAAGTTTTTCTGGCGACTTTATCGAGTAAGCGTAATGGCGACCGTCTTCAAACCTACCAATACGACAGAACGTCCTGAAAGTATCAGCCACCATAATTAAAAATATATTTTTGTACAATTGTTGAACTTACAGTAAGAAGTTGCATCTATACTGACATATGTTAGTACAAGTAAAATATAAACACAATAATGTGAAAGCGACATGAAATGCGTAATTTGGAATACAAAACTGTAATCTATACACAAGATATTACCGGTATATAAAAAAAATAATCTTTTTCATCAATCTTATATTTACTTAAATTACCGTACATATTTTTTTTTGCATTTTCTATACGACTTATAAATACCTGATGAATATACAAAAGAGTTGGTTAAGTCGGATGAAAACAATATCGACAAACACTCACTAGAGAAATTGATTACTAGTAAAAACACACTTGAAGATCGTAAATAGTTCTGTAAAGAATTTCAAATAGTGAATCGATTATTCATTGAATTTACATAAATGGTATTGGGTTATATTCATTGATGAGTGTACGAGATGTGCTCAGTTTGTATGTTGAATGTCTACCGACATTGTGCCAAACTTTGAATGTGAAGTTGTATGTTTTTGTTAAAGAATTAATTGATATTTGGCAAAAGATCACATAAAACAAGATCTGTATCTCGATTGAATACATGGAAGTCAACACTTGTGACAGGCCACATACAAGCACTGATCGTGTATTGTCTGTATTGCGGAATACAAAAACGTGTGCAAATTGATATTACAAATCATTATTGAATAAAGCCGCCATGGTCTAATAAGCCGATAACAAACTTTTAAAGCGAGTGTGCAAAGCGTCATACATGAAAAAAAAATAAGAAAGAAAGTATTAGCAATTAACATTGAAACGCCGTCTAACGCTTATTTTTAACGAGTGTCGTTTTGACTTGGATAATGGGGTTCAACGTTTAACGGAGGAATATGTCATTTTTTGTCACGTCTTCCCCTCGACAGGGTCCATCCCCTGGACAGCGGTATTCTCCAACTCAAGATGTAACACCAAGAGGTCGTCTCAAAATGTTTTCGAAAAACAGCGAACCAGATTTTAGGCGCGTGTCGGTGAAAGAGAAAAAGCGATCTGCACGACAAAAATCTTTATAAAAAAATCGGATTGATCTGAAAACGCCGGAACACTATTATAAATACGATCCCGATCATACTAGGGATTTGACGTCATCATATCAACGTCAGGGAACCTTTATGCGCATTCTTAATAGGCCCGCAGGTCTGATTCCTGGCCGTAAGATAGTGTATAAAAGGGTCTTTCCGCAAGGGAGCAAAAGCGCTGATCATTGGGAAGCGACCATCTTTATGGCGACTTACGGATATCCGTCATCCAGAACTTCCGGGAAACTTGTTCGTTGACAATTTACCACATAAGTCTCTTGACTACCGAAAGTTCAACACGGTCACGTGGAATGACATTCTGGAATCTCACCTGAAGGACGTAAATCAGGGTAGAGATTTCGCGCAAACATTGCCTCAAAAAGAACAGTGGCTGGCGAGCATTGACGCTCGCGTAAGATACTCGAAAATGAATCACCACAGAGGCCTACCCTACGTGTCCCCTCGTCTGTTCAGTGATAATGTAAGCCCGACGAAACACCCCGTGGCCACAAAGTACATTTCGAAAGACAAGTTGGGGAACGTGTTTTATATCGTGGGTTCTAGTCACGTTTACAAAAAGGAGTACAGAAATCTCGTTCTTCTGGAAATTTTCAATCGACCCCAAATACCGAAGAAATTAAACTTTTGAGTGGATACGTTGTTTTTAAAATAATATTTTTAAAATTGTATGTTCTGAAAAACCTGTTTACGTTGAGTACAATGTTTTAAAAATATGAAGATTATAAGATGTTATAATGCAAAATAATCACGAACTGTTCGTAATTATTGAAGACAAATTTTAATATTTTCAGCTTGCGATGCTAAATGTTTGTTTGGTTAAGTGTTTGATGAATAAACCCCACTATTGATTTGTTCACAAAAGAAGAGGTCTTGCTTAAGTTACTTTTGTATTAACAATAATTACAACGATAAACGCACAACCTTTGGTCTATTATAACATTGTTACCAAACAATAAAAAATGTTAGCATTAATCAGCCTTGCTTCTTTTTCGTGTGTAAAGACTTATTGTTACAAAAAGGACGTACATTTTTTTGTACTTACGGCAAGAGGAATGAATGAAAAGTTAACTAACCGAAATTGTTTATCTTAGTATAAAGCATTGATTTGGGAAATCATAAATTATCATATAATATATATAAAAGAACACTTAGTCATTACAATTTATAAGTTAATCCTTGTGTTGTTGTAATGACAGTACGACATATATATACATAAATTATTGATTAATTGCCGCGGTTTTTGTTCACTGAGTCACACATTGAACACTTCCAAATTGTACGCACCATGCAAACACAAACGGAAAAGTCAAAGAACAATAACATATTCATTTAAAGGAACTACTGTTATAAGTGGAAACAGAATAGCATCGATTGAAAAGGCTATAATTAAAATGTTAAAAGCATCGAAATCTTTTTTGCTGAAACGTTTAATTAAATTATAGCATTTACCAGAAAACCGTTAAATAAGATACGCGAATGCATCTTTTTAGCTTGACGGTAATTGACTTGGGACAGCATCTAACGGCTCTGTCCGTTTAAACATTTTTACACAAATCTTTTCTTAGTTTTTATATTCTGTCAATACACCATAGCGCACGTAATGGCATGCTTTTCAATAGAATCCTCACATAAATTAAAGATCTTCCGCCGGATGAAGTTTTACGGAAAAATCTACAAATATATTGCTTTGAAAAGCCTAATGGCAGTGTTATATCAACGTATTTACATGTAAAAGATAACATTTACCAGTAAGTGGAAATGTTGTGCCGTGAGCAAAACATTGTTCACTTACAGGTTTTATATTTCTTTAAATTCAATTAACGGGTTAAAAATGAAGTTTAAAGGGAATAAGATACCAAAACAAACTTGTGAAAAGATGCACATTTACGTCTTGCAAAAAGGAAAGAAAAATGTAACACGCAAGTGAAACAGACTGCAATCTTGTTTTATGCTCAATCACACCATATATTTAGTAATACAAGTTCGCAGCATTATTTAATCGAAATACATTCGTTATTGTACGTTGCTAAATATTTTATACGTTGATGAGTTAACATCTAGAGTTTTCTTTACAATAGTTTACTTATCATATCGCCGTTTTTCCACTGGTGTTTCCTAGTCGTTAAGAGATGACTAGTCTATTAGGGATTTTTCCACTTGCACATGACATCCGGTTTCGTTTGTTATTGTATCCGTAATAGCGACATCCGCATGTTTTATTTTCGATGTGTGCAGCCGCTGTGCGTTATGCACTCAAACGAACGCAAGCGCAGCACATCCAAAATAATAATTGCTCCAAAAGCGAATATAGATATCAACTTGATATTGCGTGAAGTTTTATTTTAGATTAAGTGTATATATACTACTCAAAATTTGCTAAGGATCACTTTTTGTAGTATTTGTAATTTGAAGTTCACCCCTAGCTAGATTCAGCCAGCGTCACGCATCAATGATAAATCAATAAATAAAAATAAAATCAAAAACGCACATTCTAATATCAATACCTGCAAAATAACAATTGAAATGAAATTAAATTTAATTGAAAATAATGTGAAAATAAAAAGTGATCCTTAGCAAATTTTGACTAGTATATATAGTTGCATTGAAATCGTTAATCCTGGACGCTCTTACACGTTTAGACCACGTGGAGGTATGGCTGCCTTGTGCTTCACAAGCTATTGAACGTTCGATAATATAACTGATTTTCTTTGGCATAGTATTGTTAACAAGTCGAATGTTGGTAAACAAAAATGAATTAAAAAACTCATTTCTTTCGAAAGTGTTGGCGTGCAAACTGTCTCATAGTTTTAAAAGCCTTGTATTTGAACATTAGCTCGAAGCGCACGTGTAACACGTGTATTTTACAAGTATCGCAATGGGTATAACGGGTTTTTGTTCTGCCACCAAAGCTACCCCTTCCAACTAGACAATTCTCGAAATAACAGTTTTTATTCTTTTTGTGATATTTCAAGTTAAACAGTAATTCATTGACATTACACACTTGTAAAATCTAGCGTTTGTAGAATGTTTTGTGTTTTAATGTAGTAATAAAACAATGTTTCTTCGCCTCGGCTGATACTTACGTAATATTTTTTAATCTGTATGAATAAACTTTCCAAAATGCATGTATTATATGTTATCATATTCTTACATCAAAATCGATCGAATAACAATGCACCGTATCCAACCATAGAAATGTGTTCGGAACCAGTAAAATCTCAAAGCGGTACATTTTCTTAACATATCCTTTTCGGTGTATTTTGCAGACCCCCAGATACACCTGCACATCAACACTCAGATATAGAACACTCTAAACAGCTTGCTCTTGACACGGGAATCACTTAGACAACATTTTTATAACCGGTGAAATAAATATCAACTTCCAGGACCTTAACAACAGACACAAAGAGATGTGCCACCCATGCGGCCTCTCCCAAACCATTAATGACCCTTCACATTACACTGAGCGCTCCTCTTCAACAAATGACATAATATTTACCTCTGATCTTAACCTTATTCATTTATCGGAAGTGGGAGATTTATGCCTTGATCAAAATATTAGATATCACTGCCCTATCTATGGTCTTCTTAACTTTAAACAGGAACATAAACGCACATTTAAGCGTCATATATGGCTTTCGATCAGGGAAACCACGAAGCACTTCGTTAAATTATAGCTAACACAAACGTGTACGCAAAGAATCATAACAACCTTAATGTGTATTCAAAAAACTTAAGCGAATATCTAATATCTAGATGGAAAAAAACATATTCCAAACAGACTAAAAACAATTCGCCCCATCGAATCACACTGGATAACCACTCGCATAAACATCTGATTTGCTGTCGTCGACCGTTCTTTCCCAAAAACCAAAAAAACAACTCTTGAACGCGACCGGTGTAAATTCAGAACTATGCGAAACAACGTTGTTGCCGAAATTAGACGCGCAAAACTAAATCACCAAGAGAAGTTGGCTGAAAAGCTTCAATCACCGTCAAATTCTAGATCAGGCTGGTCCTGTTAAAAAGCTTTATTCGACCCAAAGCGACTTCATCTTTACCCTCACTTTTCGATCAAGATTCAATTATTGAAGACGGTACACTAAAGGCTACTGTCCTCAGTAACTTTTTCACAGAACAAACGCACCTTGCCGAATCAGAAGCACCTAACATAAGTCAGAACACTTATCAACACAACTAAAGTCTGAGTGACGACGTGGTTACTCCAACTGAGGTCGAATCAGTGCTACAGGGTTTACCCGTAAGAAAAGCTTTTGGCCCTCTAAGTGATAGTTTTAATACTTCCTTACGCACCTCTCTATTCCCAGAACCATGGAAAGAAGCTTCTGTCAACCCGATATTCAATTTCGGAGACTCATCTAACTCATCCAACTAGCGTCCTATCTTCTTACTAAGCACACTTTGAAAATAATTTGACATAATTTTATTTAAACATGTATTTAACTTCCAAAACACTCATCAGATCCTCTATCCCTTACAAGCTGGATTTGTCCATGGTGACTCAACAATAAACCAGCTTACGTTTCTTTATAACTTCTTTATTGAAACTTTCGATTTCGGAAAAGAGGTAAGAGGTATATTTTGCGATATTAGAAAAGCATTCGACCGTGTATGACATAAGGGGTTGTTGTTAAAGCTTACGAATAAAGGCATAAGATGCAGTCTTATCCTGGTTCAAATCTTACCTTACAAACTGAAAAAAACAAAGATTTGTTCTCCCAAACGCAGAATGCTCTGGTCTCATATAACTGTTGGAGTACCCCATGGCTCAATTTTAGAGCCACTTCCATTTTTAATTTTCATAAATGATATTGTCCAAGATATTGAAGCAAACATCAGGTTATTTACCGACTACACTAGCCATTAATTTGTAGTCGACGATCAAGTCAACGCTGCAGCTACACTTTACTCCAATCTCGAAAGAATCAACACATCGACTAAAACGTGGCTTGTCTGTTTTAATCCTAAGAAAATGTAGTCCATGATTTTAATTGCAAGATAAGCACAACTCAACATCCTCCAGTATAATAATTATATGAATAATGTCACCATCAGCAAATTAACAAAACATAAACACACAGGGCTCTACTTTACTAAAAACCTTAATTGGGGCACACAAAAATTCCTAACAACCTTAACCCAACTTATCTTTCTGACTTATGTCCACCCATGAAGACCAACGACCGCTATAATTTTAGGAATACTCTATCACTTTATACTCCAAGAGCTATTTCTGCGTTCTTCTACAACTCTTTTATCCCATCCACTTGTCGTGCTTACAATAGCCTTCCGACCGGAATCTCGAACGCAACATCTATCTTCCATCATCAGCGGTCAATATTCAAAAATATTATTTTTATGGCAAACGTAAATCGCAGATAATACATACTCGACTAAGCACAAACTGCAGTGTGCTTTCACAAGACATATTTAGTAAAATCATTATATAATCACCTCGTTGCTCTTATGGCGAAGAATGAACAGCTAGTCATTTTTTTTTGCACTGTCCATTTTAATCCATCATTCGAGTGCGCCTCTTGAACCCTGTATCGCATTTCTGCATACCCTCTACCAGATCTTGCTTTTTGCTTTTGGGAAATCCTTTTTTTTTCGTTGGAAGCCAACTGCAATATTTTGGCAGCAGTATATACCTTTATTGACAAATCTGAACGCTTCGACAAAACGTTATCGTTACCAATACAATAAGTATCCTCACGTGCTCCCCAATCCTTTTCAACTCTTGCTCCAACCTCGTTCTGCAACTCTAGCTCCGCTTCCATTTCTTTATGTATTCCCTACCCTATCTCTTCCTGCTAGTACTTTCCACCAGAACCACTCTACATTAACATCTCTAACAATTGTACTCCTTCTTGCCTGATGCATCGTTTTTTCATGCACGGGGAACGACTTACAATAAGTTTAGTTTAGCTTCCAGGTCAATCCACATAGTATTATGTATGTTTTTCATGTATATGCATTCCGAAATAAAAATGTTTTAACCAAATCCATGACTTTTTTCAGCTTTTTGGGAAGATAGCCCATGGCTTTGAAATTGGAAATTTATAGGCATTTTCAAGAAAATAAATTGGGATTTAAAACTACATGAATGAGGTCAGCATCTTTATCACAAACACCACAAAAACCTTCATGATCAACAGTTTTCCACATAATAAGCTCACACAAAGTCTTCAGTCACATCAGGCACCATTTTATTAGGAGGCGCTTCATCTTCTTCTGGAGAACTTCTGCTTTCATCAAGTTGGATATCAGTCAGCACTTGGCTTTCAGAAATCAACGATGACGATGCAAAAAGAGTCACTTGTTATTAAATTACACTCATTAACAATGGAAGGAGTTTCAATGGGAAGACTTGTTCTTCGTGACGATGTTTGTTAATATAATGACGCTTGCTTAAAAAAATCAACAGTTTTCGTTTTGCCGCCAGGTTTTTGCTTCGGAATCTTTTTTAAGTAATATTTCGATTTTTTGTTTTCCATTCAGCCGAATATCAAAACGCTTGAATTTCATCGCAAATATAATAAGCGCCTGAACAACACGGAGAATATCGTGCACACGAATAATGCCGACGTTATCCAAATCGAGGTATAGTCTTACACCCGTACGAGACCGGATCGGACTACGCTTTGTTAAAAAGCGAAACAGACGATGTCATTAGCGTTTTTTTCCCCAACTGGGAATTTTTAAGCAAATTTTGGGGAAAAAGCATACTTTTTATGCGATTGGGAATAAAGCGGAATTTCGGCTATATAATCGGGCCAAAAAAAGCCTTGAAATATCAAAGCAGACATTGCGAGCCACGCTGTAGTACATCAAAACAAAATACAGTAACTTGTAACCATATCGTTATTAATCTCCGTCCTGGTTCTTTCAGTCCCTTAGATGCCCGTACGTTATGAAGTGGTCAAGATGACGACGCCAATTCACGTACACCTCCTTATTCTCCTGGAAGTCTTATTTTGTACACAAGGTATATGAACTTAAAAATGGCTATGCTTCTGAAGTACTATTTGGTCCTGTATTTTTTGTGAAATCAGATAAATTAAGCATACAATAGGCCACCCAAATATTGAAGGGAGTGAGCGTATTGTTTCGTTATATAGATGTATTTTTTTGTCTGATTTGAACACCAGAATTAAATACGAAGCACCAAAATACATAGTTTAACATACTAAGTATAAGATTTTTGTAAGCATTAACGAGCCGCGCTCTTTGAAAACCGAGTTTACAGGGTGTGCGTAAAGTATCGCCCCGAATAAGCTTCTGGAATCCGCAGAAGGTTAATCCGGGACAACACTTTCCGCTTCCGCAGTAACTGTCGTAAATTTAGATGAGCCGAGTTAAATATGTATTTTATATATTATTTACTACTATTACCAATGCTATTTATTTATAACCTATTGTTAATTTGCCAAAAAATGGTGTGGTAATTAGTTATTTCCCCAACCACACGAAAACCAAATTTGATAATATTGATATTAATAGATAGTTACGTTCATCATGTTATTTTATTGAATATCTTTTTTTAATCGTCCAATTTAAGCGGCCGTCGGATTGGGAACGCAATGTCAGTCCCACGCCGATTGCGATGTTAGCGGGAATGAGGGATGCATACATTTACGGTGCGCATGTCAAACCGGATATAGCGACTTAAATGGCGCATGCTACAAAGGTAGGTAGTACAAAAGTAGGATGATGCATTCTGTAAATAGCGGTTGAGTTACAGAGACAGAAAGCTGTCTTTAAGATCATTTAATAGCATTGTGTTCTTTATCGCCGTGAATATAGTCTCTTAAAGTAAATAAATAATACGATACATATAGGATTTTACAAGACGACACGTCATTGTGAATACAGAACCAAATATATGACATTTAACAGGTGTTCCCTATTTTATACTAACAACATTATACTCCAAACATTTTCTTATGAATGCAGTAGTGCATCATGTTAACTGTAATGTAGTTGTCAGAAAATTATCTGAGATATTGATGACGTATAATACGAGTTTTTTTTATATTTAACGTTGACAATATTGCGAGGAAGTTTGTAACAAGTCGCTAATTTACATTCTCTTTGGTATTCAGATGGCTCCTTGAATGGCGCCTGCAACGCATCAGATCCCTACTCGTGCACCCAGAATAATAGCACGTGCGACAGCAGCACTCTCCAATGCGCATGCGTGGACGGATTTACCCTTTTACAGGGCGAAAGGAATAACACGGAATGTTTCGCCGGTACGTAATCGTAATTCTCAGCATCTATTATTGCTTGTTATTTCGTACGGTTGGCCGTTGTTTTGGCTCCTTTTGCGTGTTTTCTGCACTAACATGTTTTTAGAAGCTACATATATAATGATGTTGTTTGTTACTTACATGAACGCATACTAAGTTCTAACGATGTTAAGCTTAAATATTACTCTTTCAAAGTTCGATGCAGATAATCTCCATCTTATTCATTGAATTTCATACGTTTTTAACTTCCATTCATTTTGTATGGGTATGGGTACTTCAGGAAGGTGAATCAATAATTAATAAGCATCTATTAGTCTGTCCTTTGATCAAAAGATAATTAGAAAAATGACTTGAGCCGTCCCTTAAGTCGGTATCCAACATGTATGATGACTTAAATAGCCTCTGCAGTAAGGGGAGCTTTCGTCACTTTTTGCGAAAAATGGCAATTTGCAGCATTTTGTGATAACATTTTTGCAAGGAAAATCGTTTCGTTAGATCAGATTCATGGGAAAACTGGCTGATTTGAAAAGTTGTGTCGTTAAGGATGCTTTCAAATGGCCCAAACAATCTTTTTGCAAAAAACGAAGCCTTTCTCAATCTCTCGTACCAATATGATTATTCATTATTTTTTATTAAGTGTCTGTAATGTCTTCAAAATTCATGTTATTTTATGACCGAGATTAGCTTTTTCTTAGTATTATTCTGACACTGTCATAAAACAAGATACGTACATGTATGATCGTCTTAATTGTGATCTTGACCATTCAACGCCTGTTCTGGCATATTATTTGAACCGCGTCACTTGGAAATAGTTTTATGATGTATGCAGCTAACGTAGCTCCAGCATAGCCTGCGCAACCGTGCATAATTGACAGGAGTTACGCTGTTCACTAAAACGTCACGCAAGGCTTCGCGGTCTCAAAAGCGGACATGATAGCTCTTGACCATAATGCACAAATGGGTAGGCTGGTAAAGAACTATCAGACAGAAAACCCATTTTTGCACGACGTGGGTTATATGTTATTTACACGTCCGAAATAAAATGAATGTTAGCAATTTGCAAAGAACATTTAATAGAAAAGCTCAATACATTTTGAGTCACTAAACAGATTGAATTGCTTTGATGAGCTTGCCCCGCTCTCTAACCATTTAGCAGTAAGCGTTGACAAAATATGTACTATCTTTTACATTCTAGATTCGTTCCCTCCCGAATGTTACAATGGAAACTTCGTATTTGAAACTGCAAAAAGTGAGGAGACGCTTTCCAACGTTTGCTTCACGGTTCCCACTAACTGCACGGATCCAGTAAAAGGCGAGGCTATCCTGTACTCGTTTTCAGGGGGTAACGGCACGGCGCTGTTTATACTTAATGCGGACGCCGGTTCGAGCAGTAACTTGTTGATGTCCGTCTGCACAACAACCAATCTGAAGAATAAATATGGCACATATGAGGTACGGAGGTCATCGGTTACTAAATGGTTCTTCGAATCAGAATCACAGATAAGATGTGTTTGCAAGTCTTTCATTCTTTTTCTACACAAATTGTCTTATGTGCAATACATGTGAGAATCAAAATCAACGCGGATTAATTGTAGTTTAAATTATAACATATCTCAACAATAACATGCAATACTATGTGTTTTAACAACAGCGAATACATACAAAAATTAGTCCAGTTATCTAATAATAACTTAGGTAAGCATCAAACTCTTAATTTAAGATCACCGGCGCTATCCTTTCCTCATACGGCGAGAGACAATTTCGCCTACGAATAAACGTCAACGACGTCAATGATCCTCCGGTTTTCATGTCGCCATTAGGGTTCTCGACATGGATTTATGAGGACTTCCCTGTTGGATACCACATATTCAGAGTTTCTGCGACAGATCCGGATTCCGGACCTTTCGGGATTGTTACGTACACCCTTGGTAGGTTATTTACATACTTAACGTGATAGTGACGATAGTATTTTGTTGCTGGCGTCCAATATTACTTTTATGAATTTTATTTTAACCTTACTCATTTTTGTCAATTAAAAGAAAAGACGGTTTGTTTAATATCATTTCAGAACATGTTTAATGTTTGTTTACTGTTTTTACATGCAACTTATCAAAGCTTGTTACCACTCAGGGTAACACACTACACTATCTGCACGCTTTGAGAAAACAAGACTCGATGAAGTCTGCATAAGCTTTTCAGGAACGCAATTTCCGCATTAAATGGGTTGTTGCTAGGAGGAGACTTCCTTTTAACGAACAATTCCCAAATAGTGGAAACTGTCGTCTTTTATTAGCCCCTGCGGACTGCACCGGCTAATATTGGATGACACTTCACGCACATGCATTTAAGCCCCGTTTTCCCAAAGCGAGGCTCATATATGACTATTATATATGAGTCAGTGTGAACAGAAATGAACATGTTTTTATGAAAAACTAAGACAACATAATGTTGGTCGTTTTCTTATTTTTCAGAAAACACATCTCCATTCAATATTGACGTCAACAGTGCCGATATCTCAGTGTTCAGCGTACTGGATGCGGAAGTTAGCACTTCTCACAAACTGATCGTCAAGGTAAAGATCTTGCATATATTGATACAACATAATCGTAACAACAGCAAAAGAATCATCATTATCCACATTAGGTTCAGCACAACTATTGCCTATACTTTGACCCGCGTCATGCGAAAATCGGTCTTAACACGTATGAGACTAGCGTAGCTCCAGACCAGCATTCACATTCGGACTGACTTGTCAGGATAGCTCCTTACCAGACTGCGCTAATGGTAAGCGTGCCGCATATGACATAAGACACATTATTGCATGACGCGGTTCATATTGAACTAATTTGTTGATTTCTATGTAATATCGCATACTTATTTCATGAGTGGTCATATAAAACAAATTTCAACGCGTGGTGGATCACCAATTAAATTATTAGGGTTTTTGTGACCACATGTGGAATCAGGATTATTACATGTTCCTTCGGATGCACACCAAAAAATCAACAACAAAAACTTATATAGATACACGTAACACAAAATGACGCCCTGCAATTGAAGTATCTTATTGTGAGTTCTGATAATCTTATTTTGACGTCATTTACAGGCGACTGACGGTGCTCCTATACCATTACAGACGACAACAACCTTAACCATAACGATCAAGGACATTAACGACAACCCCCCTGTGTGTGAGAAGTCGAGTGTGTTCGCCCGTCTGGATGTTACGGAACCCGTTGGCACGTTGGTCGCCTCTCTAGTCTGTAACGATGCCGATGTGTCAGACGAGTTTAAACAACTCGGATACGCCATCCAATCGCCGACTTCAGGTAATTCAATAAGTATTACCAAGATGTGGTCCCATGCATTTGTGTTTACGTTCAAGATCCTTAACGTTTGCAAACGCCAGACATGTTAACTCTTATGTAAGCTTTTTTATTAAGCAAACTACTTGCAAATTGATAAGAATTATGAAAAGAGTGCTTTTGATTTTATAATCTCCTATGATTGTTCATACTTTTATTTGGAGTGTCTTTATTTTATTATATTAAAAACAACGGCATACGGGCTTACACGTAGATATATATTTTTGTCCCCTACCGGTGAAACCGGAGGGGACTTATGGTTTGCGCTTTGTGTGTCCGTCAGTCAGTCAGTCAGTCAGTCAGTCAGTCAGTCAGTCAGTCAGTCAGTCAGTCAGTCAGTCAGTCAGTCAGTCAGTCAGTCAGTCAGTCAGTCAGTCAGTCAGTCAGTCAGTCAGTCAGTCAGTCAGTCAGTCAGTCAGTCAGTCAGTCAGTCAGTCAGTCAGTCAGTCTGTCAGTCAGTCAGTCAGTCAGTCAGTCAGTCAGTCAGTTAAGTCAGTCAGTCAGTCAGTCAGTCAGTCAGTCAGTCAGTCAGTCAGTCAGTCAGTCCTTTAAAAAAACTTAATATTTTTCGTGAAACTTGAAACATGGATAGATGGCAGTATGGAGATTATGCACGTCATTTAATTTTGTTCCTACTTCAAAAATTCTGGTTGGTATGGCAACAACAAACAAAATCTGACAATGGTGGAGTTTCACCGATAGGGGACCATATTGCTTGACAATAGTCTTGTTTCATATGGGTGTGTATTTGGTTTGCTGAGCAGGGTTTACGGTCAATCAGACTGGTCACGTGACGATAGCCAGCGTTTTACCTCGAGAAATCACCGAGCATGTCATACTTATCAAGGTCACGGACGTCAACATGACGAACAACGCTAACTTTACGAAGACGGTCACCGTTACCTTGGCGGTTAACAGTGAGTTATTACAAGTGTTGTGTGTTCAATGAAGTTATAATGATGATGGTATTAATGGGGAAGATGAATGTGGTGATATTTAACAAAGCAATTCGATTTCTGATAGATGATGATACGTTTTACGTATAGTTTGTTTCCCGTATATCATGTCCTGTTGCTGATATTGATGATGCAGATGATGATGATTACTATTATGTTGATATTTATGATAAGTTAGGTGATGCTGCTGATGTTGGTCATGGTAGCGGTGCTGATAATGATGATGATGATGATGATGATGATGATAATGATGATGATGATGATGATGATGCACAAATGGGTAGGCTGGTATAGAACTATCCGACAGAAGACCCATTTTTGCACGATGTGGGTAATATGTTATTTACACGTCCGAAATAAAATGAATGTTAGCAATTTGCCAAGAACATTTAACAGAAAAGCTCAATACATTTTGATTCACTAAACAGATTAAATTGCTTTGATGAGCTTGCCCCGCTCTCTAACCATTTAGCAGTAAGCGTTGACAAAATATGTGTTATCTTTTACATTCTAGATTCGTTCCCTCCCGAATGTAACAATGGAAACTTCGTTTTTGAAACTGTAAAAAGTAACGCGACGTGGTCCAACGTTTGCTTCACGGTTCCCACTAACTGCACGGAACCAGTAAAGGGCGAGGCTATCCTGTACTCGTTTTCAGGGGGTAACGGAACGGCGCTGTTTAGACTTAATGCGGACGCCGGTTCGAGCAGTAACTTGTTGATGTCCGTCTGCACAACAACCTATCTGCATTATAAATATGGCACATATGAGGTACGGAGGTCATCGGTTACTAAATTTGTCTTAGCAAACGGGTCAAAAAATTATAAGGAGTTTCGCTGAGATAACTGCAGAACAAATACGGCACATATGAGGCAGAGAAGCAACCGGTTTATGGAGAGTTTGTTTTTAATTTATTAAATTTACATAAAAAACTATTTCTCAATTTAATGACAAACAAATTGCAAGGAACCATACAATAATGGACGTTTGACATCAATCAAATGCTGTGACTGTAAAAGAAAGGATTTATCTTCGCATCAGACCACATTATTACAGAAATTGTCTAATGTGCAATACACGTTAGATTCCAAATAAGGCTGATTAATTGTAGTTTAAATTATAACATATCACAACAATTACATGAAATACTGTATGTTTTAAAAACTATTTAATACATACAAACATGTGTTTAGTTATCTAATTATAACTTAGGTAAGCATTTTACTTCTTATTTAAGATCACCGGCGCTATCCGTTCCTCATACGGCGAGCGACAATTTCGCCTACGAATAAACGTCAACGACGTCAATGACCCTCCGTTTATCTTTCCGAACTTCTCGTTTTCGATTGGTGAGAACATCCCTGTTGGAAAAATAGTATTCAGAGTTACGACGGAAGATCTGGATTCCGGACCTTCCGGGATTGTTTCGCACACCCTTGGTAAGTTATTTACATACTGAACGAGATAGTGACAATAGTATTTTGTTGCTTTCGTCCAATATTACTTTTATGAATTTTATTTTAGCCTTATTCAATTTTGACAATAAAAAGAAAAAACTGGTTTGTTTTATATCATTTCAGAACATGTTTGATGTTTGTTTACTGTTTTTTACATGCAATTCATCAAAGCGTGTTACCACTCAGGGTAACACAACACTACCTGCACGCTTTGGGAAAACAAGACTCAATGAAGTCTGCACAGGCTAATCAGGAACGAAACTTTCCGCTTTAAATGGGCTGTTGCTAAGAGAAGACTTCCTTTAAACGAAAAATTCCTAAATAGCGGAGAATGTCGTCTTTTATTAGCCCCTGCGGACTGCCGCGGCTAATATTGGATGACACTTCACTCACGTGCATTTAAATCCCATTTTCCCAAAGTGAGGCTCATATATGACTATTAAATATAAGTCAATGTTAACAGAAATAAACATGTTTTTATAAAAATAAACATACACAGCACAATGTTGGTTATTTTCTTATTTTACAGAACCAACATCTCAATTTAATATGGACGTAAACACTGGCGAGATTTCAGTGATAAGCGTCCTGGATGCGGAAGTTAGCACGTATCACATACTGATCGTCAAGGTAAAGTTCTTGCATGTATTGATACAACATAATCGTAACAACAGCAAAAGAATCATCATCATCCACATTAGGATCAGCAACACTATTGCCTATACTATGACCCGCGTCATGCGAAAATCGGTATTAACACCGTATGAGACTAGCGTAGCTCCAGACCAGCATTCACATTCGCACTGACTTGTCAGGATAGCTCCTTACCAGACTGCGCTAATGGTAAGCGTGCCGCATATGACATAAGACACATTTTCGCATGACGCGGTTCATATTGAAATAATTTTTTGATTTCTATGTAATATCGCATACTTATTTCATGAGTGGTCATATAAAACAAATTTCAACGCGTGGTGGATCACCAATTAAATTATTAGGTTTTTTGTGACCACATGTGGAATCAGGATTATTACATGTTCCTTCGGATGCAAACAAAAAATTCAACAACAAAAACTTATATAGATACAAGTAACACAAAATGACGCCCTGCAATTGAAGTATCTTATTGTGAGTTCTGATAATCTTATTTTGACGTCATTTACAGGCGACGGACGGTGCTCCTATACCATTACAGACGACAGCAACCGTAACCGTAACGATCAAGGACATTAACGACAACCCCCCTGTGTGCGAGAAGTTGAGTGTGTCCGCCCGTCTGGATGTTACGGCACCCGTTGGCACGTTGGTCGCCTCTCTAGTCTGTAACGATGCCGATGTGTCAGACGAGTTTAAACAACTCGGATACGCCATCCAATCGCCGACTTTAGGTACTTCAATAAGTATTATCAAGATGTGGTACCATGCATTTGTGTTTACGTTCAAGATCCTTAATGTTTGCAAACGTCAGACATGTTAACTCTTATGTAAGCTTTTTTATTGAGCAAACTACTTGCAAATTGATAAGAATTACGAAAAGAGTGCTTTTGATTTTATAATCTCCTATGATTTTCATACTTTTATTTGGAGTGTCTTTATTTTATTGAATTAAAAACAACGGCATACGGGCTTACACGTAGATATATATGTTTGTCCCCTACCGGTGAAACCGGAGGGGACTTATGGTTTGCGCTCTGTGTGTCAGTCAGTCAGTCAGTCAGTCAGTCAGTCAGTCAGTCAGTCAGTCAGTCAGTCAGTCAGTCAGTCAGTCAGTCAGTCAGTCAGTCAGTCAGTCAGTCAGTCAGTCAGTCAGTCAGTCAGTCAGTCAGTCAGTCAGTCAGTTAGTCAATCAAGTCAGTCAGTCAGTCAGTCAGTCAGTCAGTCAGTCAGTCAGTCAGTCCTTTAAAAAATCTTAATATTTTTCGTGTAACTTGAAACATGGATAGATGGCAATATGGAAATTATGCACGTCAGTTAATTTTGTTCCTACTTCAAAAAATTCTGATTGCTATGGCAACAACAAACAAAATCTGACAATGGTGGAGTTTCACCGATAGGGGACCATATTGCTTGACAATAGTCTTGTTTCATATGGGTGTGTATTTGGTTTGCTGAGCAGGGTTTACGGTCAATCAGACTGGTCACGTGACGATAGCCAGCGTTTTACCACGAGAAATCACCGAGCATGTCATACTTATCAAGGTCACGGACGTCAACATGATGAACAACGCTAACTTTACGAAGACGGTCACCGTTACCTTGGCGGTTAACAGTGAGTTATTACAAGTGTTGTGTATTCAATGAGGTTATAATGATGATGGTATTAATGGGCAAGATGAATGTGATGATATTTAAAGGGGCCTTTTCACAGATTTTGGCTTTTTTTAACTTATTCATTAAATGCTTTATATTGATAAGTGTAAACATTGGATCGTAAAAGCTCCAGTAAAAAATCAAGAATAAAATTAAAAAAAGGAAAAGAACATTGCCCGGAGCAGGTTTCGAACCAGTGACCCCTGGAGTCCTGCCAGAATCCTGAAGTAAAAACGCTTTAGCCTACTGAGCTATTCCGCCGAGTAGACGTATTTTATACCTTATATAAGCAATCTTCGTAGTTGCACACAATTTAACGACAAAAACAGAACTCTCCAAATTATTCAATCGTTTCGCGTTGCAACGCTTTATAATTTTTAGGTTTTAAAATCGTCAAAAGATGCATATAATGGCTATATTAGAGCATGGTAAATGTTCAGTATTACTGTTTCCTCACTTATATCATAACTAAAACGAAAATTTGCGAATCTGAAACAACTTTTTTCAATTTTGTCAATTTACCAAAGCGTGAAAAGATCCCTTTAACAAAGCAATTCGATTTCTGATAGACGTTTTACGTATAGTTTTTTTCCCGTATATCATGCCCTGTTGCTGATATGGATGATGCAGATGATGATGATTACTATTATGTTGATATTTATGATAAGTTAGGTGATGCTGCTGATGTTGGTCATGGTAGCGGTGCTGATGATGATGATGATGATGATGATGATGATGATGATGATGATGATGATGATGATGATGATGATGATGATGATGATGATGATGATGATGATGATGATGATGATGATGATGATGATGATGATGATGATGATGATGATGATGATGATGATGATATAGTTTATTTATAAAACATGTTTCACAAATATACCGGCAGATTAAAATTTCAGACAAAATCCAGCCCGTTTGTAAGCCAGCGTCTGTGGCAAAGACACTTGCCGAAAATTCGATCGTCGGTTCCTGTCTAGATGCCGAACTGTTGTGCGAAGATCCGACGAACGGAACGCCAACACTGGTCGCCACATCCGGGTCTGCAAGCACCTTGCTGGAGATTCGAACACATAACCCCGGTACCAAGTTGGGTCTCAACGCCTGTATTTTGTCCAGCCTGAACGGTCGAGTGGGAAAGTATGAGGTATGCTAGGGTACTACTATGTTTTGATTCTTGTTTCGGTGTCATGTATCGATTGCTCTTTCAATACATGCTGGTGTCTTCCACTTAAGTTGGCTGAAAAGGTTGTTGTGAAATTCCCAGAAAAATCGATAAGCCTCGGATTACCGCCCCTGAATACTCGCACGCGCCGCCATTACGGTATTGAAGAACAGAACAATGAAATGAAACGATTTTATAGAATATATTTGAAGATTCCAATAGGGTTTTTATCGATCAGATCATCACATTATAAATAGTTTAATCAGATAGTATGCGATTAATAAAAGCAATGTGCATCTGCATTCTTTTAAGACTAATTGAACTCAGCATGAAGTAGGTCTTGGTTGTTATTTTACACATTGGAAGAGCTCGGCTAATGGTCATTGTTGACTCGGGTACTTCTTAAATATACACCGGGTACTCATAAGTATATTTAAAGGTACCCGGGTACGGAAAATATACTTAAACGTGACCGGGAATTCTAACGCTAAATTGGTCGTTGTCGTTTTTTTTCTCAATTATTAAGTTCATGTTTATGTCAATATTTTTTAAAATGACCTCTCTATTATAGACGCTCATTCTCAGAAAAGAATGTCGAGGCAGGTTTTGTTCAAAGAGAATTTTGGTTTGTATTAAGTAGTTATTTATCGTAAATAAATATTTTAATAAGAAAAGCGTTATTTGAATAAAATAATATCAAAATAAAGTTATAGGCAAAGGCTAAGAAAATATATGTACTATTAAATAAAAAAGTCTGCCTCGGTCATGAATCGTATTAAGTTTCCTATTGAGTATCTCCGGAAGTATAGACGTATGGTATTTGTAAAGAAATAATACAGATTTAAACAAAAACAGAAATCTACTTTTCAATAAAAGTGTATACTGTTTATTGGAATAAAGTGGTTGTACACTACGAAGTCAGGCGTGAAAACGCGAGATAACAGAAGGACGCGAGACAACACGAAATCTTATTCTGATGTTGTTTATTAATAGATCGTTGAATGCTGTAATGTGTCAAATTCTTCAGTAGCGTAATGGGGCGGGTCATGTGATAGCCAATATGGCAGCGGTCAATTTATCGATTTTGGGATCACCTATAAACGAAAATGAGAAAATGAACATTTTGTAAAGGAACAGGTGGAATAAACAGCAAAATTATATTGTTCAATGCTTATTGAATAATGAATAAATGATTCATTAATTTGATTTAATTAACTTAAAAGTTATTAAAAGATTCATTAAATTTTCAACGTTCTATAGTTATTCGGAATCGTAACCAACGGCCTTGCCAACACGACGTTAACGTGGACATTCACCGTCACGAACGTCAATGACGCGCCTATGTTTTACGGTGCGCCTTACAACGTTACGGTGGACGAACTGAAGCCGGCAGATACGGTGAACCCGATACTCGTGTTGTCCGTCGGCGATCCGGATACGGGGTTGGGGAACCAGGCGTTTGAACTGGTTTCCGTGGAGGCTGAGTGTGCGTATTGTCATAATCTTATGGATCCCCGCTCTGCGAAAACGGGGCTTAAGTCATGTGCGTAAAGTGCCGTCCGAAAATCAGCCTTTGCAGGCCGCAAGGCTATTCAGGGATAACACTTTCCTTTTTCAGGGATGTTTTTGTTTAAAGGTCTCTTCTAAACGAAAGTCCAGTCTATTCGGAATGGTTGGTTAATCTGGGATGACACTTTACGCACACGCATTATTCTCCGTCTTCCCAGAGCGAGGCAAAAATGCATTGTGTTATTCAGATAAATAATGCTTGATGTTTAATACAGGTTGGATGATAGTATGTTATATTACTCGTAATTCTCAATACTCACCGGTGTTAACGCTGCCACCACAACACCGCAATCACACATGAACAAAATGTAGCCCATCACAAAATATTACAGCTCCGCCGTTACTAATTGCAGCTCAACTGAACATTCCTGCCCTACCATTAGCACCACTATCATCTACATTTTTCTACCACCAACCAATTCCACAATCACCAACACCACCACTACTACCACCACAGCCACCTCCATCGCCAACACTTCTATCAACACCACCACCATTCAAATAATTCTTGTGTATCACATGATTTCATATTTGTTACTATTGACCTATCTTGTTGCGTGTCACACAGTAGGCTCTGACTTCTCCGTTACTGACTATCGCGTCATCCCAATGTTCTTTTTTCAGTGACAAACAACGCCCAGTTCAACAACGCGGCATCTTCCTTGTTGTTCTATGTCCCCAAGGTGTACTCTTTCTACGCCCTCATGTTGAACGCTACGGAGAGGAACCTTTATACGTTCCGCGTGAATGTAAGATATAAGTTGCATAATTATTTGCCAACCAATGAAGCTTTTCATTGAATGTATTTAATAATAACGACACACGTACATCGATCAACAAAAAGAAATCTGTATACATTCTAGGAAATTGTTAGCAATAGAGGCAATATATTATTGATAACAAATATGTAAGTTATTTAACGAGCCCAGTTAAAGGTCAAGGACGCTTCTTATGGAGTATGTAGAGAATGCGTGGTTGGTACTGGAACTGAGAAAGTTTATCCGGTGAGGTTGGCTTAAGTGAGACATATTTTTGTCTTCTTGCGAACCGGATTAACTTTATCAATCCCGGAAATATTCCGCTTTATTACATATGTCATGTTTTCTACTTTATTGGTGTTAAACGTGATTTTAATTAAATGTTTAGCATGCATACAATTTCAAAACAAACTCCACTTGCACTTTTACGTACAGCCCAACTAAAATAGCCCTCTTTTTATCTTCATCTATTAATTGGTGTGGACTATCTTAAAATAAAGTTATGTGCCAGTTTGACTTCGACATTGAAGGTCTTGATTTTTTTAACATTAATATTTCGCAAATATTATTTAGAGAATTAATTAACATTGACCTTTAATTTAAATACATTTGACTTTAAAACACACCAAAGATGAAGAGAATGGTACGATAAGTGTTTACTTTTTATTTCTTATGCGTAAATACATGTTAATATAGTTTCACGTTTTAGAAATGATCAATCTTGTATTGTTATTCATTTATAAACACATTTAAACACCTTATTATGCGACACAGGCATCGGACGGCGCAGGTTTGAGCGCCATAACCTATGTTTACGTTCACGTCCGGGACTTGAACTCGGCTCCAGTCTGTGGGCCCAACAGTGTTTACAATAGCAGCATCGACATCCTGGCTGTGCCGGAAAAACAGCTGATTCAGCTTCGTTGCTGGGATACCGATATCGACACGAAAAATAAGCGTTTACAGTACGCTATAACCGGGGGCGACGCCGGTATGTTTACTTTTGTAATATGACGTATACAATAATGACGTAGCATGTAGTGTAAATAATGATGAAGTTTGGTTTATTTCTGCAATATTTCTGGTGTTTTGTCATAAGTGGATATGCATAATCAAGAAATGGCTTTAAATAACAGACACGAGGCGATGAAATTATACTTAAATGGCATGATCTAAATAAAACACAAGATCACCTGAATGATTGGTAACGTGATTTCATTCTCTGGCCACATGATATATTGTCTACATTACGTATGATTTATTTTGCTAATAGAGTATATATGCTACACAAAGGAAGACACGCAACAGAAAAACAAAAACAAGTTTTGTAAAGAACCATAATACAATTTTATATACCAAATATCAAACCCGTGGGTCTTGTTTTTTCAGAGGAAAATATTTTGTATATATATGTGTTAGTTTGCTATATAAATATATATAAACTATCTATACCCCATGAATGCCTCGAGTTTTGCCCCCAGGGTCATGATTAATTGAGAAAATGAGCCTTGTTCTGGAAAATGTGGGCTTAATGCAAGTGCGTAAAGTATCGTCCCAGAATAGCCTGTGCAGTCCGCACATGCCAATCAGGGTCGACATTTCGCTTTAATTAAATGGTTCTTTTAAAGGGAGTCTCTTTTAGCGAAAACCCAGTCTCTTGGAAAAGTGTCGTCACTGAAATGTCTAGTGGACTGCATTAAGCCCAGTTGTCCCAGTTTGAGGCTCAAATGATTCAATCAAACGTAGCAGATGGCTACTACGCGATTATCCATACCAAATGCGGACCTTGCATTTTCATAGCAAAGTGTTTCATAAAAAACCTTTTATTGTTAAACGTTTTTTCCAGATAAATACTTTAACGTAACGGCCGACGGCGTCGTAGTGGTTGGCAAGCCTCTGCCGCGTAACCTTCTCTACCAAAACGGAAGTACGGTGCTAAGAATCAGAGTTCAGGACAATGCTGACGTCCCATTAGATGCAAACGTGACGGCAACCATCAGTGTTGATAGTATGTGTGTGCTTTCTAGTTTTTAATTGATGAATAATAATTATTTTGGAAAAAAACAAGATCTGTCATACCAGATCAACAATTTTGAGAGCAAATGATCTGTACTGTAACTGCCAATTGAAATACTGAAGCAAGCCCTGAATTAGCAAGTTCTCTGTAAATAATTAAAGTTTATGCAAGCTTTTGTCGATGCAAATACTATTATTATCACCGTTTTGTTTAGATTAACAATTTGATGAAAATTTGCAAATCGCTTTGGGAAAAAATAAATTGAATAAACACAAGAACAAAAAAGCATGTACACTATAACAGAAAAACAACAACAATAAAGCTAACATTTTATAAACAATGTATAAAAAAGAAGCATTGGTTAGAATCGAGTATTTTAAATATAATTCTCTTACTAAATACATTGATTAATATTGTCAGTGTGTGTAATTTTCCAGATAAGATCCCTGCCACATGCTCTCCGCGTTTCACATCCCCTGGGGTCTGGGTCCAGGGAAGATGTGCCATCATCACTATGGATTGCACCGATCCCACCATGGTGACGCAAACGTAAGTACCTCTTATATGAACCCCCTTACGGAAAAACTGGGCTTAATGCATGAGCATTTAGTGTTTCCCAGATTAGCCTGTGTAGTCCGCATAGGGTTATCAGAGACGACACTCTCCGCTTAATGTGGATTTTCGTTTAGAAGAGATTTCCTTAGTTTAAACCTATTTATTTTAGCTCGATTAAATGTTTATTTGAAATTCTCTAGAGCCCGTTTCCTGGGACGAGAACCTTGGTGTCTTTGGGTGAGATCTAAAGAACGCTACCACTGTCGGGATTCGAACCCGTTACCTCCCGATCGCTAGGTGGACTCCATATCCACTACGCCACGGCGACCTCTTAAGCAATTTCCGTAACACGAAAAATTCCATAAAAGCGATGAGTGTATTCACGGATTTGATTTTGCGGACTGAATTGGATTATTCAATTACCGTTAATCATAAATTTCAAAAGATCGGCATGTATCGTGTTAAGTCTTTTTTACTATGAACCGAATACTTTTAACACGCCGGTGAATACATATATCTGTAAAGACTACGGTATCATTATATAACCTAGCAATTTATCATTAATGTTGTGCTTTATTTATTCACGTGTTGTCAGAAAATGACCATATAGAAACAAATATAGAACAAAGATGATCAATTTCAATGTAAAATAAATTATATTTTCCACATGTTGTCAAAATTCAAATGACGATGAAACAGTAAAACAGCTAACATAGTGCTTTTTCAATCAATGTCCACCAGGTAAATTGTGAATTCAATTCATCCAAAGACCAAGCATTCCTTATGCACCAAGTACTGGTTCTACTGACGAAATGGACTTTTAAGCGCCTCAACTAGCCTTGGATTTAGACACACTTCGATATTTCGATATGATAAGATTGTGTCCATGTTAATGGTCTCTTTTCAGCCATTTGACGTACATGCTGTCCGGTAACTATACTCAGGGATTTAACAACGTGACTGTGGAGGGCAACAAAATAACAATGTGTTATAAGCTGGTACAAAGCGGCAAATTTGAGGTAAAGCACTTAATTTTTGTTAAATGTAGAATATCTGTCATGCATTGATGCTACAAATGCATATCTGTGTTCAATACATTTGCTTTTATTGTAATTAAATAGTTTTAAATTCGTTTTTGAATTTAGTTTTTTTTTCAACTTTAAATATTCAAGAAAGTTTCGCATAAATCGTCCCTGACCCCATCCTATTCATGCTGTTTCAATTTACGTCCGTTTTGAACCATTTTATTGCAACATGAAGCCCATTATTTTTTTAAAGGGCTACAGGTGTACAAAGGACAGGTAGTTTGACGTATTTCTCAATTATTTATATGTGTTCTTCTTCTTGAATCTTATGCTTCAAAATCATACATCCGTTACCGGGGACATGTCTCAACATTGATCTTTCGACGAGTGAAATATCGAATTATTTTTTTTATTAAAATAGGTTTTGAATGTATGTTGTAAGGACATGCGATTAAATATACATACATTGTATAGTAGATGAATGCAATTGGTACTGGTTAGTTTTACTGGATTGAAATTTATATATTAATGTTCACATGTCCGATTGTTTCAATAAGAACATTCCTTGTTCATTTCTAGATTATTGTGGAAGTGTATAATGGCCTTAGCAACGCCACATATCGGCAGTTGATCGACGTCAACTACTCTCAGGCGACGCCAGTTTTTAACGCCTCTAGATACGACAGAAACGTCAATGAGACAGTCGCCCTTGGGTCGTTGGTTTTCACGGCGTCAGCAACGTCAGAAAATCTGATAGGCTCTATCGTTTATCGAGTTCGAGGTAATTGTCAAAGAAAAATAGACGCTACAGCTACCGCTGCAAAAACATTAATTAAGAGATTGCACCAAATGATCACCTAAAACAAAACAGTAAACGGACTATTACAAATATATTAATCTGATATTACGCATATAAGAACTGGTGAATTGCCGCACAAACATTTTGTTACGGTTTTGTAATTTGAAAACTTTTAATATTCATAATATATAGAATAAATTTACATCAAATAGCTGTCTATGTATTATGTCTCATTTCTACGAAGATTTGTCTTCGCTTGCTAATCAAACTACGTTTTCCAAATTACAGCCGCGGAGCCAGATTTTGCCTGGAACCAGTACTTCAAGTTTGATGGCACATCCGGTAATCGTTCCACTAATAGCTCATTGAAACCGCTTGCGGACAAGCAGTATGTTCTCAAGATAGAGGTTAGTGGTCAAGACCGAAATGCATGCAAATCGAACGAAGGTGTTACTTATCCAATTTTAACGCGTTCACGTATTTCGTTCACTGGTGTACACGGTGGATTTTCTGTGTTATTTAAATCATTGTAATTATGAGAATCCTGTACAGGCACGTCCGAAACGTATCAGTATATTTGAAAGCTCATAATTCGATGCCCACGGGTTCAATTTCCAGCGTAACAAAAAGCTTGTTTAGATATTAATAATATAATTATTTATCTCCACCTACCGTTTATTTATTTATAGCTGACGACATTCACGGGCTTAATCATGGGCTCTGAGTACATTTATTTTTTTGCAGCCTCTTTCCAGAACACATATGAGTTTGTTAGTTGAGGATCGAGCTATGACCAAACTACTGTTGAATATAAAAATCCAAACAAAGAGACAAACAAATATCAAAATCTCATAACCATCTTTAGGCCTTTACTAACTTGTGAGATGGTATAGATGGGACAGACAAATACAATTTAATGGTTATTTATCAATTTTAATCAGGCGGAAGACACCGGATCAAAACTGAAGTCCGAAACAAGTCTCCAGCTGAGCATAATTGACATAAACGAGCCGCCACAGTGCAACGTGAACGCAATCAACGTCAACAACGTCCCAGTTGACGTTGACGTCGGTACCGTCTTGGTCACGTTTACGTGCATCGACGCTGATACGAAACCGACATTCTCTACTCTTCAGTCGTCTTTACAATCAGGTAGAAACTTGCATGTTTTAAAATAAAACTACCTCCCAAACACTAACACATTGCTTTGCAATGCGTATACATGTATATTAAACCTTTTGTTTATTCCGCATATACATGTACAAAGCTATTTTTGTTATCTTTAAACATGAAGTGTGAATCAAGGATGTGACATAATTTTCTGCACTCAATCCATTATTTTGTTTTTCTTAAAAAATATATACATTAAATGAAAAAGTATACAAACAGTCTGTCTGTTTGTGTTCTAAGTTTGTTTGTTCAGATACATGAAGGAAAAACAGCAATTTGAATCCATACATATTGGTCAATTTAACAATCAAAAGGTATCAACTGAGGAATTTTATTAAATGTGGTTTTCAAAACAGTGAATCGACCATATTGATAATACATGTTTATTTTGCCATATTTAAAAATACAACGTTTATTACTTTAAATGCATGATTCCAGACACCCAGTCATTCCGTCTCAATGCTACGGGACTATCCGGTTCCATAGCAACCAGCGCCCTTTTAGGGGTCATGCAGGGGTTATACACAGCGATCTTAAAGGTCCAGGATGAAGGTGGACTGCAGATTGTCAAGGTCATCAACATTACCGTAAACCGTGAGTTTGAATTTGCCAATAAAGCGTTTTTACAAGTGTCACCCACTGCAATAAAGAATCAGCCATTCATAACTTACAATTCACATTGCCTTGTGAATATTGTTATTTACTCCAGATTTAGCCCATGCTCCCGATGTTGTTTCCCGTATTATTTAATATCTGAGTTTAATAAGTAGTTTGTGCTGTTTTGGCAGAAAAGCCCTTGATTTAACTATCTTGGGTGTACGCAACAGGCCATATCAGAATATGAACTTATCAATAGTCAATCCCCCTTCCCGCAAGACTTCGGATATATTTTGTTGTTTGTATTTGAGTGTTTTTTTTTCATTTCCCGGGAACACCTTTAATAGTTGCATTTCTACATTGAGTCAGTCTTATCTTTCCACGCTTTTCTTATCTTTTAACATACAAGTTGTGAGTTAATATATTAAAATACATGATTTATACCCAACACATGTTTATAAAAAATAGAATAAATCAAACTGTAATGACAGTAACATTTCAAAACTTTTAGAGACCCTTGCTTACGTGTACACATGGGCAACAACAATAATACCAACATACGCTGCATCAGCAGAAGAAACTTCACCAAATAAAGAGAATTCATAGACATTGAAAACACAATCAATATGCACCTGATGATGCATAAAATGATTTCAATATGCACCTGATGATACATAAAATGTTTTCAATATGCACCTTATGATACATAAAATGTTTTCAATATGCACCTGATATACATAAAATGTTTCTGTTGCTCTGTATATTCTATTTGTAGTTTTACAAGCGCCTGTGCAACTATTGTGTCGCATATTCTCTTTGTAGTTTTACCACCGCCTGTGAAAATGAAGGTAACGGAAGTAAGCCACAATCACGCCAAGGTCACGTGGTCATATGAACGCCCAGATTTCACACAGGTCACCAACAGCTACATTGTCACTCTCAAAATGGCGGGAGGATCGGCCAGTAATTTCAGCCTGACAGTATCAGACCCACCGGAGATGCGACTAGTAGATTTGCAACCGGAAAACAACTATTCTGTTGTGGTGACTGCCGTGACCGTGTATGGCCGGCGCCCTTCGTCTGCGATTGATATCAAAACTCTCGGTAGGGTTTTAAATAATTGAGGTGGTTGAATGCTGTTCTGCTCATAAATATCAATAATATTACAGTATACAGTAGTTGATGTGCTAGATTGCCTTACTTCATTATTGAATTTACAAAGTGTTAATGTGAAATCAACCACACTTGAAGCAATTTTATAGCGTTTCATCCTATACAACTACATCGTAAAACGTAACTAAGCTAGTAAATAAGGTGTCCGCCTTGCGACAAGAAGGTCCAGGTTTCGATACCCACTGAGGGAGCGTTCCTACGATCTCCCCTTAAGACACAAAGTACTGGTTCTACGCAGTAAACGACTAGATATCGTTTCAAGAAATCTAAGTCTTTTGATGCAATCGGGCAAAAATAAATAGATTTAAACAAAACTTAGTTTCTTTCTTTATCTAAGTTTTACTGCCATTGCTTCTACCTTTAGCAGTAGAAATTAAATAAAGCAATGTTGCCGGGCCGGTACTCGAACTAAAATGCGTGATTGATTGTTGAGCTAGCTTGACCAGATCCTTCCTATAGGTTATTTTGATATGTATCGGTTGCATCTATTTTTAGCTGTTCCGGTACTGAGTCACGTGACAGCGACAATTCGTGCGCTGCAGATTACGTACGATGAGAAACTACGCGATCCGGACAAGACATACTTTTTCGAAACCGTAACTTTCGTACGGGCGCAACTTGAGTTCGTATTAAAGCAGCCACGATTCAAAGGATTTGCGAGCCTTGCAATAAAAGGTTTTAGGTGAGTGTGTTGAAATTTTCTTTCTGTAACAAATCGTTATAATGCGATATGACAGATGAGAAAAAATCTTATGTCATTAATGTGCTTTTCAAATCACTTTATCGCGAATGATAATTTTATTTGTTTGATGAATAATTTCTCGCGATCAATGGTACCAAATAATAAGACGTAATTATTTGAACGCCCTTTTTATGTCCCAACGTATATAGGGGGAGCAAACAGATATAATCTTGTCCGTCCGTCCGGCCTTCCCTCAATTTATCTTATTTAATTCCTCGCGTAACTCCTTAAAAGTATTACATTTTGATTGATGACACTAAAAAAACGCATCAACGTGCATGTGAACGTTTGCATCTTTTTTTTTGACAACACCAGAATAATGATTGTTTTAGTTACACATGCAATTTTGTAACCTGTATCTCGAGTTATTCAAGAAATTGATGTGCTTAAGTCAAGAACATGAAAATTAACCTTAACGCGAGCATGCGCACATGTTTCATTTATTAAATTATTTACTTAATTTGAGTTTGAATAAAGTGGAGCGTGGGAACCTCCGCGTCATACTGACACGTGACACATGTATTACAGCTTGAATATGTTTGTGACATACATGTGTTTGCTTAATCTCAACAATATATTGAACAGAGAGAAACAATGTCGTGTTGAACATGACGAAAAGTTATGATATGTTTATAAAAAAAGAAAATACTTCCATTTCTATTAATAATGTTAATATAAGTGTACGTAATTTCTCCACAAAGCGTGTTCAGAGTAAATTTAGATATAAGTCGGGTCATTCATAGGTCTGTAATGCTTCTCTTGCATTAATTCTATGTGCTGTTCCATGATTATTTGAGGCGCGTTCTGTGACAATTGTGTTTTATGCATGTTCGTAAAGTTTGCAGTCCGCGCAGGTTAATAAACGACGGCACTTTCCGCCTAAGACTGGCTTTTCGTTGAGATGAGACTTCCTTCAAACGAAAATTTTCATAAAGGCGAACAACGTCGTCCCTGATTAGCCTGTGCGGACTGCAAAGGCTTATCTGGGACGGTACTTTACGCACATGCATTAAGCCACGTTTTCCTAAACGAGGCTCATTTTTGTTTTCTTCAAGACCTGCAAACAGCATCTACGTAGATTTTATCGTGGCGGTGAACCAGTCAGGAAGTGCTCAGGAGACGATTGCGCAACTCTACGCCACAGTGACCTCCGGGTGGATGGGGAACATGTCGGTCGACTCCTCCTACTTTGTAGTCATATCTGGAGGTAAGCGTCTGCTACGGAAATGACTGAATCAGTTCGAGTCATTATTGTATTGTGTTGATTTTGATGCAATATAATATTCTATTTCGTGATTATCTTTGTTTATTTTAGTTGTCTATTTCAAAATGTTTTTCTAATGATTAATTTGTAACTAACACGTAGTTTATAAATATATAATAGTAGTTTTATAATACAAATGAAATTTTCTATGATAATCAAATATTGAACAAGCAATTCTATAAGTTATATAAGCAGAATAGCCTATTGTTTTTTATTGGCATGATATCCTATACATGTGTATATATATATTCATCATTTAACATGATCGAATTATGCATGGAAGTTACATACATAACATGTTTAATTTCAGATAAGTACATCAAAATCAATAACGTAACGTTTCGCCCGGTGAACGTTTACAACGGAACGAATGTCGATCTCACATGTAACGTGGTTACCGTCGGTTACAACGCCAGCGACCCGATCAAGAACTGGTGGACGTTTAAGGGGGTTCAGATCCGGCCAACGGACGGCTCTAGATTCAACATTACGAGCTCGATACCCGATCCGAAGATTCCGGAGAACAGGCAGTTTACGCTTAGTATTGAGCCAGCCCTGAACCATCACGACGGTATTATAGTTTAGCTTTAACAGACAAAAATGTGCTTTGATGCAATCATACTGTACCAAGCGTAAACATATGAGTGAGTCAATAGTTTTAAGGAAATCTATTAATATACATGCAGTTCATTAATGGATTTTGATATAATTTATTTAATTTTAAGCTTTTTTTCTGTTGGACACGCCTTAGTAACAAACAATAACCATTTTTATTTTAGGAGCATATGAATGTCACGTTCAAGACGCATCCGGTAACCAATCAGATGTCGCCAGGATTCAACTTCCGGTCATCGCCCAGCCGACAGTTCTTATTGAACCCACTAACGTCAGCATTTTGTATGACGCCAGCGTTAACGTCAATTGCATAACCGTGATGTCGTATAAGACGTTCAATGACTTTATATGGTTTAGAAATGGACAACTATTTCAACCAAATGGTTTGTTTCAGATAATAATTCACTATTTGCTTATATATTTCGCCTCAATACAAATTATACAAATGTTTTTACAAATCGACTTTATTTTCTTAATATTACGCACCAAAGTGTTTTTTTTATTATCTTCAGTTTAAGAAAAGCATATAATTTTGTAAACGTCATTTTCATTCACACTAAATACGTCATTATCACTAAGAATTTTAACACAGTAAAAACCACAGGAAACATTACTACTCAAAATCAACGAATATTTCGTACAATGTTTCGTAAAATAACGGTAACCTATTAAAAATCGGTGTTCCTTATGGCAATTGCCGAAATTTCAACGCCAGATGTGGTCTGGTAAAATATATGTTTGTAGATACAAAATGCTCATTTTTATTATTGTTTTGCATATTTAATTCCATTTCAATTTCCCGCAACGATAACTATTCATACGACACATGAACACTAACATGGTGTTCGTGTGTCGAACGAATAGGATACATTCTCGGGAAATAGAAATGTAATTAATTGTGTCACAAATAAATAAAAACGATCTTTTTTTTATCTACAAAAGTCTATGTAATCGTACAACATCTAGCGTTGAAATTGTGGCTATTGCTATAAGGAACACTGATTGTTAAGGTGTTAACTTAACTTTACGAAATACTTTACAAAATTTTATAGAGACTTGAATTTCTTGACATGCTTGATATCAGATCAAAGGCACCTGTTTGTAATGTTTGTTTTAACGTAGTCATGGCTATTACGTTATTGTACATGAAGATATATGCTGATTTATGAACTTTCCTTACCAGTACGTGTGTTTTGAACATATTTGAACAGTAATGTTTGTTTTACAGCTTCCGCCGTAACTGTTGGCAACGAACATGCAACCTTGACCATTTCCGGCGTCAAAGAGAACGTTGTATACGCATGCGCAGGGCGTAATATCGCAGGGATTGGGCCAATGGTTTCAATGTCCATCCATGTCCGGCCTAAACGTACGTTTGAATAATGTCTGTCTAAACAATATATAAGACACGTTTCCAAAAGCGGTTTAAGATCTGGAGGCTACATAGACAGATTGAAAATTCCTGTTCTTTTGCTGAATATGTAAATTGTTGTAATTATATTTGAAACAAAGATAAAATAATGAAGAATTTGTAATGCTTTCCTGTGGTATTTTGGAAAACCGGTGTATCGCAAACGTCGTAACTCACGACCACACAATACGACGACGGAATATATAACGTGTGTCACACGATGTAATATCACTTTGTTTAATAATAACAATTTAATGTTTATGGTTAAACTTGTAAGATTTGATGAACTAGCGATTAAGCCACACGTCTTTATTATTCCCGACGATCTCTAGTTTGAGTCCTAACGAAGGTAACCGTTTCATTCTTCTTTTACATATAAGATGCTTTGTGCTCATCATTTCCGATTCAATTGGATTAATCGTGCAGTTAAGATATAAGAGAAAAGTATTCAAAATTAAACAAATATGTCAACCATTAAAGGGTATTGTTCGAAGATTATTGAAAATGGCAGTGTTCCAACGTTGTGTTACAGATAAAAAACTAAAAGAACGATGATTAATTATGAAAATATAGTTTATGAATAATCATCATTTGGGTTTTACATTTTTACACGCTACAAAAACAAACAGATATCATAAGATGGGAAGTTTCAGCTTGGTTTCTTTAAATTGTATTACATTATGGACCCGTTTATAAAGTATTCAATACAATATGTATCACACATTTTGAGTGGTTCATTCAATAGTCTTGTAATCCAAAGATCGTTTGTTTGACCTTATTGGGAAACTTCTTTATTAGTTTCTGTAATTATTAAATATACTGTTGATGTTTAACTCGAGCAATTTATATTATTTACCCCAAAATACTCCAATATGTGAACAAGTTCCCTCAATTAGTTAATAACTTTGTAAATTAGTTTCTTTGTAAACGCCTATTGTAACCTGATAGTCTTTGACAAATAAAAGAACGCGCTTTTAGCCAAATGCCAATACAAAAACCGAATATGTAGCACCACGCGTAAACAAGAGTTTTTTTTTGGTTTTAATCTACCAACGTACTTGTATATGAACACTTTTTTTCAAACTAAAATTTCAGCTAACGAACCAATTAAGTGTCCGGAAAACAAGGATCTGCAGGGAACCACATGGCCGGAAACGGTTCCAGGCAACCCTGTAACTTTCCGGTGCCCAAACGATAGTACCGGTGAGTAAATTCATGCGGAACACTTGTTTTTATGATAAAACGTTCAGTTCTTTATTTTGAGTGTGCATACATTCTTTATATATGATTTCTCTAAATGACATGCTCACGTGAATGAGTTTATAATACATGTTGATTATGGATTTTATTTAATTAATTGTTACTTCTTAACGATACATATATCCTTTTGATGATTTTCCTGGTTTCTATTCTATAGACCTGATTCTTCAACCTAAGAATAAACAACAGCCGAAGTTGACAAATAAATACGGATACATACGCTTGTCGTATTCATACAAGTTTAAATGCTATGTAACTCTTCACTTTTTGTAGGGGATATTTCACGTAACTGTAGCGCCACTGGCCTTTGGGAGTTGCCTGTCTATGCGTGCGTTCGGATCGCTATTCAGACCATTTGGGATACGGTAGGTTCATGTGTTTCAAGCGAAGCTCAAGCAAAGCAAAACGCCGCATCTACGGTTGATAAGTTCATTGAGCCGATACACACACTAAATATATACCTTATAGAAAAGGTTGAAACTCATATTAACGAAACCATGCTAATTTCCAGCTCGTTCCATATAGGAAATACTGCATTCACTCTCCATGCAAATTGAAGCACTTGAGTAGGGTGTGTGAAAGGGAAGTAGAAGCCGATAAAATGAAACATTAAATTACAGAATGTCACAAAGCATGTCTTCGAAAAAAGAAAAATCGAAAACAAGGCTAAACAATACAGTCGGAGTTATAATCAATACTCAGCTTGGTGTCGCACATTGAAGAAATTGTTGAGATTGGAAAACAGTTCAAGTGTTTTACTGGTTCGAAGAAAATGACGGAAATGTAGTCGAATTGAATCATGTTTATGGATTTGTTACATAATTATTTACCGGATGTATTAAAACGCGTAAACATTTTGCATGTACATGTATTTATCAAACAACACATCATGTCAAAGCAGCCAAGTAATTATTGTTTTTGAACAATAATTTTCTGACTCAAAATTAAATGAGTATTTTTAACCATCCACAAGAAAGTAAAGTGGAATTTTTGTTACAACTTTACTAGTGAATTATGTCATGAATGACAAACATATTTAATATACATATAAATATTATTCACTTCTTTGTTAATTATGTACACCATTGTAAACTTACTTGCAGATTTAATGTGTTTCGACATTCTTTATGTATTATAAGAAATGATGTGTAATGTATGAAGAGGTCATTTACCATAACAAACATATTAACGAGGCCAAAGCAATTGTATTGAACGGACACAAATATTAATAACAATGCATTTTGTTTCATTTTTTTTTTCTTGCCCTAATGATTGCTATATGCTTCTGTATCACAACCATTGCTATACATTTGATGTTTATAATGCAAATCTCTGTATATTACCTTTATCTAAAATGTACATTAATTTATCGACGAGTGGAAGTCTATGAGTTTAACAAGATTTCATTCATTGTGATCGCAGGTCAACAACATCAAAGACAGCGCAAGTTCAGTAAATCTCTCCAGCGTTCTTGGCGACCTTTCTGACGTCACTAAGGACACTAACCTTTATCAGGGTGACATTGATACAACCATTAACATGTTGGACACCGTCGTTGACATAATGGACCAGCAGACTATCAAAGACCCGGACACCAAGGTTAGTGCAGCTGTTGCCAAGCGCACAAATGTGTTTTCGATATCAACCTCTGCTTTTCGTTGTAACAGTTTCATACTTTTATTCGAATTGATATCTCTGATGGATTGAAGTTTTGAATTGCATAGCACAAACTTAAATGGCGTTACGAACATTAACATAGAACGAAAATGCGAAAACAGGATAATAGTTGGAAGTAAAAAGTGCAAGTACAACATTTATGTCACAGTTTTAATTGTTATCACATATATCTAATACTTTATCTTTTTATACAGTCAACATAGTCAAATAATAACGTCGGAATTAAAAAGTAAATTTGCTTTGAACTTTTATTAAAGATTTGAAGATATGAACATTGAACTGAAATGACAAATAAAAAAAAAATCAATTCTAAAACATGTTTCAGTATGTATGATGTTTTTAGTGGGATTTCCTGACAATTGCTAGCAATCTTATAGATGAGCGAAACCAACCATCATGGCAGACACGAATAGAACGGGTGAGAAAACTTAAAAAATGTTCAAATAATTATATGACCGGTATATGGAAATAAGATTTAAAAAATGATTTATTACTGTATGCATGCGTGAAAAAATGTCAAGAAATAAATAATTTCTATTAAAAAATGGCCGTAGAAATATGTCTATTTTGCCAGGGATTACTTTGATTAAAAATAAAACATCAATGATCGTGTGTTCGTTGTTTGTTTATTTAATACACATTATAACCGAAAGTTACAAATTGTGCATAAATACTATTGCTATATATGATTTATTCAGAAACAATTGGGCGCTATCGACGTTCCGCAGCTGGTGGAACTATTTTTAGACCAGAAGTTTGACCAACTACAAGCTGACAAGATGCAGACCTTCCCCTTGAAAAACATATGTAATGAAGATTCTTCATTTTGCTGATAACTTATTACGTAATATTTGATATTTGCGCCTCACAAAATGGGAGGAATGATACATTGCAGTTGTAGGACAATATGTATATGTATAAGCGTCTTAATTGCTAGGTGGCTTTCGCTCAAACACTGCAACGTGATTTAACTTAAATTGATGATGATCTGTAAGGAATTACCTAGGCAGAATAATGGAACTGTGTTATAAGTATTTAGTATATTCATTGTATTTTTTTGCAATTAATGTCTTTTTTACAGACTCTTTAGCGTATTTCAAGCATGTTTCATGGGGGATTCTGGATCTGTTACACAAATAGTTGGACATCAATAGTACTAGAAGTTCAGCATGTCAGTAGCTTGTGGTCCATTTACGAAGTCGGTACATTATGTTAAAAGCGATTGCGAACACTCATGAACATTTCTGCAAAGCCTAAATAGCACCGTATGTTTTACTTGTTTCTTTTCTTGGTGCAGATGTTAACATGGGACGGGGAAAAAGGTCTAACTACCAGTTTCCGGACAGAACCAGCGACACACTTCCGGATTGGCTAAAGGCGTCACAGACGGGCATCAAGATTCCGGCACAGGCTTTCAACGGTTGTTCTTTTTTAATTCATAAGAAAATCAACTACATGTTTTAGCTTTTGATTGATAACGTAAGATGAAACATTCAGCAACATATGATAAAAACTATATTGGCCGTAATTTAATTTTATTATTTTATGTTTTTTGGAAGGCAATATTAGCACAAATCGTCAATATGAAAAATATCCTTTTTTATTTCTTGAACTAAATAGTTAATATGTGTGGACGTCCTCTTGTTGAAACAGTGGTCATACCTGTATCTGTTTCACTCAAACATCTCCTAGTAAGTGTGCACCACACTATCATTTATACACATTATATATGTCAATAAGTTTGAGTTATTTTATTAAAGATTCCTGCATGAAATATTTAAACTGTCCCTTATATTGGTTACACGGGCCCTTTAATAGTTACCCCTCGGGTAAGTTTGGGGAGTTTGGGTAAGAGCCAGTTTGGGTAAGTCAGTGAGTGATTTTCTTTCTTTAATATATATAAGAACATTTAATAATTTGACTGTAAATCTTATTCCATATGAAAGATATTGCAAATTATTGGGTTAGGTTAAGCAGGAGTAAGGGTGGGCATTTTGTCATAGAAAATATGCGGTGTACGGTATTAGTTTATTAGAAATCTTATAATCTTGTATTTTTATTACAGGTCTTCCATCTTTGCACTACGCCAGTTCCTTCTACAGAAACATTACACCCATACTCGTCAAGAAACTGATGACAAATGGGTTTGTGAAATTAGTGCTTTGTGAATAAAAACCATTCAATAACACATTTTAAAATGTGTAATATTTATCTACTGTGTCATACGGCCAAACATAGATCTGCTGATACAATGGCATTGACTTCCTATATTGGTTTAATGTACCAAATAAATATACCTTATTTTTGTCAATAATTGAACATGATATAATTCAGAAAATAATGTACCACTTGAATGAATAGTGTCATCGCAATTTGAATTTTCACTAACAGTTAACCGTTCTAAGGCGCAAAAACCAGTTTTATTAAGCGCTTTGTTTGTAATTTCATGTGTGTTGGGTCTTTATAATTCGATTTAGGAATTATAATTAAATATACGGCATCTCTCTTCAAAGAGGTCCCTCTTGCTGTTTCAGCTATCGAATGTCTCGTCTATTATGTTCATATTGCAGAGTGGTGGAGACTATGAAAAGCACTATGGACATCAACAGTGACATTGTGGCCTTTCAAATAAAAGAGAGTGGGTCTGTAATTGACCCGCCCGCGGAAATAACGTTCCAGCATTTCGATGTTAGTAAAAGTCTAAATAAAGATATTAACTACTGCTTACAACATTTTGTCTTTAAACATTTTCACGTGGTGCGTCTTGTTGTAATTGGTGCTTAATTTTCTATCAATACGTTTTGTCTTTCCTTTTCCAGAGCAATTACTCGAATCCTATTTGCTGTTATTGGAATTTTACTACCGGGTACGTATGAATTAATTTGATTTTAATTTAAAAAAAAAAAGCAATAGTGTCGTCAGATAATAATAAATTATTGCAGTGTTTGGCAAACACTTGCATTATTTACTATAAATAAGACACACCAGAGAGATGGCTCGCCGTGGTGTAATGAATATGGTGTCCGCCTAGCGATCGGGAGGTCACGGGTTCGATCCCCACCGTGAGAGCGTTCTTTAGATCTCCCCCAAAGACACCAAGTACTGGTTCTAGGCCCAGGAAACGGACTCGAGAGCGTTTATATAAGCCTTAGGCTTTCGATGCAATCGATCTAAAATAAATAGGTTTAAACTAGAGAGTTGGCTGTAGTTTAACATTTAGTTTTGAATATGGGTTAGTGATCTTCAGTTAGTTTTAATGAATTATAAAGTCTGTAGAAAAATCTAATATTCTATACAAAAACAATATTTAAAATAAAAAAGACCGTTTTCTACTTAAATATTTTTGTATTTTTTTGTTGTTGCTTAATCAGGCAATTGCATTTCATAAATGAAATGTCTTTAAAAAGGAAAATCGGCTTTGAAATAAACACTGACGTTATTAATGCAACTTTGATATCCTTTAAAAAGTGTTACACTTTAAACCTTTTTTCAACATTGCATTTCTTATTACATGAACACTTGCGCAATAATATTGTACCTACTGCATGTAAGCATTGCTAGAAATCGAGATCAAAGCGCATCGTAGACAGATACATAATTTTACTACCACTATAGGACGTTTGTGAGGGACGGTTGCAAACTCGTTTCTACCTCCGCTGAGAAGACAGTTTGTGCGTGCAGTCACTTCACAAATTTTGCCATTCTAATGAGTCCAGGGAGAGCGGTACGTATCTTGTCATGACTCGTGGTAGTCTTTGTTATACAGTGCCTATAAGTACTGAACATTGTCTCATTTGTTTATATACTTTCGATTATATAAGTTTAATATTTCAGAAGATATATTCGCAGTGGTTTAGTTCAAAAATCGACATTTTTGTTAATTTCTACTACATTTGCAAGAAATGCATTTATTTATGTTGATGTTTGAAATATATCATTACGAATACAATGATACTTTACTCTTGGAAGAAGCGCAGTATAAATACTCAAAAATGCATCATTAAGTATCGCGTAAACAGAAAAAAATACAAATAAGAGTTGCCAACCCATACATATATGCCCGACTTTTATTGTGGTCGCCAAAAGAAGTTTAACGATTTCTACAATGTATTATTGTTTAAATATTTTAGGGCATGGTATTTTTAGAAAGAAGGATCACGTGTTTAGTGCTGTTATCGGGACTTAATAAGCTGGAACCCGTAAATATTGCACATATAAACAGGAGACACATATTTGCAAAACTCCTAGCTTGCTTTTCTATAGGATAGTGGTGGGGCTTTAAAAACAAATTAGAATACATTAAAGATACATAGTTCCCTTTGTGTATGTCAGAGTCCAACCGATGTGAAGGCTTTAGAATACATTATAGATACATAGTTCCCTTTGTGTATGTCAGAGTCCAGCCGATGTGAGAGCTTAAGAATGCATTAAAGATACATAGTTCCATCTGTGTATGTCAGAGTCCAGCCGATGTGAGGACTTTAGAATGCATTAAAGATACATATTTCCATCTATGTATGTCAGAGTCCAGCCGATGTGAGGCTTTAGAATACATTAAATATACATGGTTCTTTTTTGTGTATGTCAGAGTCCAGCCGATGTGAGGCTTTAGAATACTTTAAAGATACATAGTTCTATGTGTGTATGTCAGAGTCCAGCTGATGTGAAGGCTTTAGAATACATTAAAGATACATGGTTCCCTTTGTTTTTGCCAGAAACCAGCTGATGTGAAGGCTTTAGAATTCATAAAAGATTGATAGTTCCCTTTGTGTTTGCCATTGTCCAGCCGATGTGAAGTCTTTAGAATTCATTAACGATTCATAGAGAATTCATTAACGATTATAGTTCCCTTTTTGTTTGCCATAGTCCAGCCGATGTGAAGGCTTTATAATTCATTAAAGATTCATAGTTCCCTTTGTGTTTGGCAGAGTCCAGTTGATGTGAAGGCTTTAGAATACATTAAAGATACATGGTTCCTTTTGTGTATGTCAGAGTCCAACCGATGTGAAGGCTTTAGAATACATTAAAGATACATAGTTCCCTTTGTGTATGTCAGAGTCCAGCCGATGTGAAGGCTTTAGAATACATTGAAGATACATGGTTCCCTTTGTGTATGCCAGAGTCCAGCCGATGTGAAGGCTTTAGAATACATTAAAGATACATAGTTACCTCTGTGAATGTCAGAGTCCAGCCGATGTGAAGGCTTAAGATTACATTAAAGATAGATAGTTCTCTTTGTGCATATCAGAGTCCAGCCGATGTGAAGGCTTTAGAATACATTAATGATATTTAGTTCCCATTGTGTATGTCAGAGTTCAGCCGATGTGAAGGCTTTAGAATACGTTAATGATACATAGTTTTCTTTGTGTATGTCAGAGTCCAGCCGATGTGAAGGCTCTGAGCATCATATCTGCAGTGGGATGTGCCATCTCCATCTTCTGTCTAGCGATCACTGTTGTTGCATATCTACTCGTTTGGAGGTATGTACGCGTTGTTTTATAGTAAACCATTTCAATGGTGTAATACATTTATATGTACATGTATGAATATTAGTTTGGACGTATTGTATGTTGGTTCCTTTTCTATTTGTGTTTTTGCTTATATATGTTGTTGCTGTTGACTTCATTTATATATTTTGATAAAAAATAATCAATAATACATCGTGTATGTATTTCGTGTTTTCTGAGTTACCTTCCCTTCCTAATTTGTTTCTTCTAGTTTGCAAAGACAAGTTTAGTTAAGGTTTTATTTAGGACTTGTAACGTTTTTGAGAACACAATACACTTACGTAACGATTTGAGGAAAAGGGGAAATAGTCATTGACGTGCTTTGCTTCATTTGTATGTTACAGCAAAACGACAAGTTTCCGATAACTCTTATCAAGTTCATACTTTTATAAAGAAATGCAAAGTTGACAATAGTCATTGATATCAGTTGCATTATTTTTTATTTTACGACAACAAAATACAAGTCCACAATGATATAAAGTAAAACAAAACACAGTAGTAATTGACACGATTTGTAACATTGTTGTTGAGAACATTAAAGTACGAAATGATATAACACTAAACGAAACACCTTCTGCTATTTACACTGATGACATACACTGATAACGGGTATATAAATTGTTTGTTTGTTTTCCAGATACGTCAAGAGCGACCGGGCCGTGTTGTTGTTAAGTCTGTGTGTTGCCCTGATTATATCGTACGCCCTATTTTTGGGAGGTGTAGACAGAGTTGCGAACGAGGTTGGTATATATACAAATATAGAATATATTTGGATAGTTTGATATAGGTCCAATTAGGAATTCTATTTAACGATTGTCAAAGAAAAAATATATATTGATATGATGGACAGACATATATAAATTGATAAATAGCTGTTTACATTAAATTCGTTTGTGTAAATAATCATTGGCAATGACAAATGAACAAACTATTATCTTAAACTCATAATAACAGGTGCTGAACTAAGTAATCTCTAAATTTATGGCATTATTATTTAATGTCGCTAGCATGATTCTAACTTGTCCCGTTCGAGCAGCACTCAACATATAATGTAAATTGACATATTACGCCCATATATTAATCCATGGGGTATAAATCAGTACACTGTGTGATGCTAGACCTTTTCCTAATGCAGGTTACGTGCGCAGTGATCTCGGCCCTATTGCACTACTTCTACCTTGTCGTGTTCTTCACGATGCTCGCGTATGGCGTCGAGATTGCCATTTCCGTCATCTACGTCTTCAAGACGGACTCACGGCTCAAGTGGTTACTGCCAGTTGCGTGGGGTACGTCGCAAAAACGTTGTCTTATTTCAAGACATTGTAATTTATTTGTTTCGTTACTATGGTTTTATGAACATACATTGTTAATGCCATTCTTACGGGGAACGAATATGTGCTCGCACATGAAGAAGATGTTATCATCCAACAACATAAAGTTAAAAGAAAGCATTTATGTTATTTGGGACTAATGCTGCTTAAAACCCACAGCATAATATCAATGTAGGTGGGTCGACAGTTTATGGCGTGTGGTACTCCCATTAGCTTAAAAGGATAAACACTACGGAAAATCAAGTCATGTTATATTTTTTTATTGTTATATTTCTTTGGTTTTTAATGGATATTATTAATTTATATGTAAACTGAAGCCAATGCTTAATAGATACTGTGGCATAGTCTGTTCTTAAAGAATACTGGCTTGGTATTGTTTAAGTCGCTCCAGTCATCATTGTTGCCGTGTCTCTAGGCGTTACAAAAACAGAAGGATATGGAAACGATGAATTGTGAGTTCATTTTATGACAATTTAAGGATTCATCTGTGCTATAATTAAAACATTGAATATATTTTATTGATAATGTTGTATGTTATAAAGAGGTACCTACCAACAAACCAATTTACTATATAACAAAAACAATTGAGCATAAAATAAAGCAGCAAATGTAACCAAAACAAGATTTACTAAAGTTGATAGATTTGACAATCTATCATAAACTTATATTCTATAATATAATTTTCTTTGTTGAACTTTTTTTTCAATGCCTTAATGCACACATGATTGTTTTTAAACTCCAGTTGCTGGTTATCTGTTGAGGATGGCGTACTATGGGCTTTTGTTGGACCAGCACTGTGTATTATTCTAGTAAGTGTCATTGCATAATGTGGAAGTGTTCAGACAATTGTTTAACACGGTAAGCTAGTTGAATTAATGTTGTGTATTTGTCAATCATATTATATTTGTCTTATTTATTTTTTCTGTTGTAAATTCTATAATTGGTCTCATACATACGAACTGTCAATGACAATGTAACGGTCATGCAATAAATTGCTACGTTTTCCGACATTATACAAAACGCAACGCCGTTTATATGTGCACCCAATATCTTTTTCAATTCTTGCTTACAATAATATTTCAATAATGATATATATGCGAATATACATGAATGTTGTCAAATAAACATAAATTTGTTATATGTTTTTTCAGATAAACACTATAATTGTCATAACAGTAATACATAAGATGTTCAAATCATCAGCGATGAGGACGAAATCAGATAAGGAAAAGGCAAGGTACGAAACACATCTGAAAATTCTGATATGGAGAACAGTGTCTTTCACACTTTTTAGAGTCATTTTTAAATGTTCGTTTGTGGTGTATGTGGTATATCTTTGCGTATTATAAACATAAAAATACTTTATGTTTTTTAGAAGCATTTCGGTAAATTTAAAGAATAAGCTTAAAATATGAGTTTGAAGTAGACTGAACTTGTTCGTGTGTGCCGACAAGCTGTTACATGTGCAATGTGAAGTGTAAGTTTGAATGTGTGCGTGTGTGTGTGTGTTTAAAGTTTAAGTATTTAATTGTTAGTTTTATTGTTGCTTCTATTATTCTACGGGTTTTACATTTATTTTTCCTATAAGAAATTAATGCGTTTAGGAGGATTTTCCTTTTCAGTCATACTTGGCCTAGTATATGCATATTCACTTAAATCATTTGTGTAACAAGTACAACTGTGCATTTCATTTAATCGTTTGCAATTTGATGTCACTTTTGGTATAATAAACTTATGTTTTTGTTATGTTAAATCACGTATAATTTCAGACTTGGTGTAAGAAGTTTATGCGTGTTATTGCCGATACTAGGAATTACTTGGGTGTTTGGAGTGTTCTCCGTCAACGAACAAACCGTTGCCTTCCAGTATATCTTTGCAGTATGCAATGCATTGCAGGTATGTTACCATTACATTGGTATTCTCCATTATTTAAACAGGATATTCTTAATTATGACGTATTATATGGAATGAGTGATGTATTGGACGTCATCATTGATGACGTTCATTCGAACGAATGATAAAGGGGGCTAAGTTTCGTTAAGTTGGTGCATATAGTCGCGATTTGGGCGCCTTGAAAACTGGCCGAACACGTTTGCTGAAATTTGACATGTATATGGACAAGAATGCGATCTACCTGTTGGCGTAGGCGTTATACCTGGGAAAAATCAAGTTTTCGAGTATTTTGCGTTTAAATACTTTTATGGGAAAGGGCACGCGCGCGTGACGTCATGAAAAGCGCTTAGGCTAGCTTCCATCTTGCTACGAAACAAAGAAACTGACGTTACGCGTTATTAATTCAGTTAGGCGTTTAATCGATAAACAAAGGCGTAATAATTGTGTTTGAATATCAATCGGTAGTACACATGCATGTCTTTTGTGCACATTGTGGTTTTTTAATGAACATGACATAAATCTATGTGTTATTCAACGTATTGAGTGCGACGAGTTAAAGAAAGGTTTACACGGCTAGGCTTTCCGAGATAAATGTAAGTACACACTGGTATTAGAATGGTATTCTATTTATCCGATAATATCTTGAATATAAATGATATTCAGACAATTACATTATTACGGTTTAATAATTTATTATTTAATCAATAAATAAACGCAAGCAGCAAATCAATTAATTTCGTTTGTAGTGGAAACCGAAAGTAAACAAACCAACCTTCAAAATGGCTGACGACATAGCAACGTAGGAATTAACGCTCAGAAATTATTTACAAAATAAGATCATCAGAAATGATGTAAAGTGAACGCTAATTCGCTGTTTTGTAGATAAGTATACGATCTATTGGAAAACACTAACATTTGACATAAAAAAACGCCAGTGGATATGGAAATCTTCATCGTTCGAAATAGCAGACGGCGTCGACCAATGGCTGCCAATACAGGTTCGAAAAAAACGCGAGAAAGTACTAACAAAATAACATAATTAAAAATGATGTAAAGTGAACGCTAATTCGCTGTTTTGTAGATAAGTATACGATCTATTGAAAAACCGTAACATTTGACATAAAAACACCCGTGGATATGGAAATAGCAGACATCACACGGCGTCTCATCTGATTCTACGCTGTTTGCCAAGGCCGATAATATAATGAATGGAAATGCACAAACTCAGTTACTGGCAAGCATATATGCATTAGTAGGTTGTTTCGTGATTATTTAGAAACGACTACATAATTCTTTTGGTTCAGCCAGTGCAACTAAACAGAAATAAGTATAAAAAGTTTCTACACCTGACAACAATGTGCCAACTTAATACAAGGTAAGTTGTTTACATTATTTAAAATATTGCAAGCTTACAGTATACAACAATAAACAGCCGGTACAATGTAATGTCATCATTTTAATTTTAATAAGCCCGTGGTTAATTACCCTTTTAAATCTTATGGATCAATGCATCTCTAACACCTTCAATTGACTTGTTCGTGAAAAATATACACCCTCAGTGCATGTTATCCCATACACCATCACTCACTTACTAAGGCTCGATTGGTCATTCTCGGCTCGGGTACTACTTACCGGTACATGTACCCCAGGTACTCTTAATTTTACTTACATGTACCCTGGGTACGGTAAATAAACTTAAACAAACCCGCAAATATTAGATTGTATCCGAGTTGTATATCCGCCAAAAATCCGATGTCGTTAAACATGCTACCGATTAACGTAAAACAATATTGTTTACCTTAAACAAACTTCTCTTTTAAAAAATCTGCATCAACATGCTTTTTAGTATGAGTGTTGAGAGGACGCCGTAGGAATAAGCAAGTAATCAAGAATACGTCTCTGTTTCTGCTTTTATTTCCTTCATGTATAATGACGATAAGGATTGACGACTAACATCGACGACAATGATCACAAGCATTTACGACTAACACTGACGACAAGCATTGGCGACTAGATGTAACATTGACGATTCTCTACAATAAATGAAATTAACAGTAATAAATGAATAATAAGATTATAGTACAACAGATATGCTTTTCAAAGTATAATATAATAGCATACACTCATTAGAATAAGAGGTTTCATAAATAACATTTTGAAACATTTTCAATAAATATCGAAATATCTTAAACAATATTTATTACACAGCATTAATTAATTGTTAAAACATAATATAAATACCGAATATGGTGTTCCCCATTTAACAGACCTTGGTAACCAAATAATGTTTCTTTTAAAAACTCTATGACGGTAAAAAGTGAACGTGCGATGTCGCGGAAAATATTATACTTGACGACGTCATACAATGATGCGACTTTAAACAATTTAAGATTTAAAATTAAATCCCATTATTGATTTTAACAATGAGTTTTGATAATATAAATGCCATTTAACAGAAAATTTACATAAATGTAAACATAATTAATTTTTACAAATAGCCGACAACAACCGATTTAGTGTTAAAATTCCCGCGTACGTTTTAGTATATTTACCGTACCCAGGGTACGAGCCTTACTAACTGTATTATTATTATATCTCACCGACTACAAGGTACCTTTACCTTGTTGTGTTTATCAACCTGGAATTTATGTAAAATCTGGCTAATTAGTAACAGATGTGATACACTGAGATAAAGATATTGCCTTAGTCCTTATGTATTTGAGGCTGTTTCCATAAATAATTAAGAAGTAACTTTTTACAGCTTTAAAGATTTTTTTAAAAATAAATAAATCAGAAAAACGTTTATCAATTACAGAATAATTATTGATTTTATATAAAATGGCTCCTTTGTAATGTTTAAATGCTACAATTTTCAATCGACCAGTAATGACCAGTATTGACCGGTTTAAACCAGGTATTGACCGCCGGCCCGGTCAATACTCAATTGACCGGTCAATATGCCAACCCTGCATTGAAGCCTAATATGCATTTATCTATTATTATTTGGGCACAAATAATTTTACTGTGTGAAGACCCTACATAAAAATGCTGATTTTTTTCTTACTTGGTACCTGGCGACACACATTTTCAAGTCTATTTCATTAAATATGGCATAGATATTTATAAAATTGGCATCGTATGAACCAGTTGTCATAGTATAAGCAACATTGAAGCCTAATATGCATTCATCTATTATTAATTGGGCACAAATAATTTTACTGTGTGAAGACCCTACATAAAAATGATGATTTTTTTCTTACTTGGTACCTGGCGACACACATTTTCAAGTCTTTTTCATTAAATTTGGCATAGATATTTTAAAAAATGGCATCGTATGAACCAGTAGTCATAGTATAAGCAACATTGAAGCCTAATATGCATTCATCTACATGTATTATTATTTGGGCACAAACAATTTTACCGTGTGAAGATCCTACATAAAAATGCTGATTTTTTTCTTATTTGGTACCTGGCGACACACATTTTCAAGTCTATTTCATTAAATTTGGCATAGATATTTATAAAACTGGCATCGTATGAACCAGTAGTCATAGTATAAGCAGCATTGAAGCCTAATATGCATTCATCTATTATTATTTGGGCACAAATAATTTTACCGTGTGAAGACCCTACATAAAAATGCTGATTTTTTCTTACTTGGTACCTGGCGACACACATTTTCAAGTCTATTTCATTAAATTTGGCATAGATATTTTTAAAAATGGCATTGTATGAACCAGTAGTCATAGTATAAGCAACATTGAAGCCTAATATGCATTCATCTGTTATTATTTTTGGCACAAATAATTTCACCATGTGAAGACCCTACATAAAAATGCTGATTTTTTTCTTACTTGGTACCTGGCGACACACATTTTAATTCTATTTCATTAAATTTGGCATAGATATTTTTAAAAATGGCATTGTATGAACATATCGTCATAGTATAAGCAACATTGAAGCCTAATATGCATTCATCTATTATTATTTGGGAACAAATAATTTTACCGTGTGAAGACCCTACATAAAAATGCGGATTTTTTTCTTTCTTGGTAACTGGCGAATCACATTTTCAAGTCTATTTCATTAAATTTGGCATAGATATTTATAAAAATGGTATCGTATGAACCATTAGTCATAGTATAAGCAACATTGAAGCCTAATATGCATTCATCTATTCTTATTTGGGCACAAATAATTTTACTGTGTGAAGACCCTACATAAAAATGCTGATTTTTTTCTTACTTGGTACCTGGCTACACACATTTTCAAGTCTATTTCATTAAATTTGGCATAGATATTAATAAAATTGGCATCGTATGAACCAGTAGTCATAGTATAAGCAACATTGAAGCCTAATATGCATTCATCTATTATTACTTGGGCACAAATAATTTTACTGTGTGAAGACCCTATATAAAAATGCTGATTTTTTTCTTATTTGGTACCTGGCGACACACATTTTCAAGTCTATTTCATTAAATTTGGCATAGATATTTATAAAAATGGCATTGTATGAACCAGTAGTCATAGTATAAGCAACATTGAAGCCTAATATGCATTCATCTATTATTATTTGTGCACAAATAATTTAACCGTGTAAAGACCCTAGATAAAAATGCTGATTTTTTTCTTACTTGGTACCTGGCGACACACATTTTCATGTCTATTTCATTAAATTTGGCATAGATATTTATAAAAATGGCATCGTATGAACCAGTAGTCATAGTATAAGCAACATTGAAGCCTTATATGCATTCATCTATTATTATTTTGGGCACAAATAATTTTACCGTGTGATGACGCTACATAAAAATGCTGATTTTTTTCGTACTTGGTATCTTGCGACACACATTTTCAAGTCTTTTTCATTAAATTTGGCATATACATGTATAATAATAAAAATGACATTGTATGAACATGTCGTCATAGTATAAGCAGAGAAGCATAATACGCATTCATCTATTATAATTTGGGCTCATACAATTTTACCGTGTTAGCACCATATATCAAGTTGCAGATTTTTTAAATATTCGCCACATACCCAAAGGCATTTTCATTAATATCTCAGAAAAATAGACCTATATATTAATACACATGGCATCTAAAGAACATTTTATCATAGTTAAACATGGTTTCCAGCCAACCTGGAAATCAGGGAAAACCTGGAAAAAGACTTTCACTTTCACTAACGCCCAGTACATATATATGGACAGAATGATTTTTTCACTTACCGGTATGTGGGTGTATGTTGGCTCCACTTCACAAGATACAGTCATTGTAGTTTAATTGAAAAACGCATCTTACAATGTGAGATGAGTTCTGGGTTCAAGCCCCAGCAGTGCCCTATCATGTGTGATATACAGAGCCATTATGATTAAATATACACAGTTATCTTTTTAAACAATACAATTAAATATAAGGAATAATGTTAAAGGGGCATTGCTGCTTAGCCATTTTTGGGATTGTATTGTGATTTTTTGCCAAATTTGACACTGAATAACATGGTTTATATACATCCCAAGCATAAATGCTTCTAAATTTGTAAAAAAAAACAAGTGAAGTGTGCAGAATATTAAAAATTTGCAACTTTCTGATGTCTAAAGGTCATTAAATGCCACTCAAAGTTTACATTTTTTGTACAAAATGACCCATTTTGTGCTGTCCATTATTGGTTAATGTTTTACGCTGCCAGGTCCAAAAACGCTCATTCTGTAGCTTGTTTGGACTATAATCTATAATGTGGCCAAGTTTCAGCAGATTCGACCCAGTGGTTCTGATTTTATATGCCGTGCCTAGCTTTTATTAGTCCACTACCGGTTTCACCGGAGGGGATTTATGGTTTGTGCTCTGTGTGTCCGTCAGTCAGTCAGTCAGTCAGTCTGTCACACTTTTCTGAATCCTGCGATAACTTTAAAAGTTCTTAATATTTTTTCATGAAACTTGAAACATGGATAGATGGCAGTAAGGACATTATGCACGTGATTTCATTTTGTTCCTACGTCAAAAATTCTGGTTTCAATGGCAATAAATAATAAAATAAAATAAATTCTGTCAATGGTTGAGCCGTTAGGGGACAAATTTGCTTGACAATAGTCTTGTTGAGTATTACTCACTGACTTATGCATATGCGCTCGGCTGTTTTCGGAGAATACCTGAGGTATTGTCATAGGCAGCTCATCGTGTCGTATCGTGTCTTTTCGCCGTCCAGCGTCCGCCATGCTAAAACCTTAACATTGACCCATTGTACCCACAATTTTCGTACCCACATTTTTTTTCGTAACCAAAATGTTCGTACCCACATTTGTTTAGTACCCAAAATTTGTGTTCCCACATTTTCTTACCCAAAATTTTCGAACCCACATTTTTTTAGTTCCCACTCATTCCATCCCGCGAAACCCTTAAGGTGTCGCAACTCTAGTACGACCTATAGAATTTATTTTTATCACCAATCACGGGCTTTTAAGGGCATATAACTACAACACAATATTTTATAGCAGGTATATAAACTATCCATTAAAAAATTAAAGTGTTTCTTACTTATAAAGTGTAACAACCGTTCATTGGTGTTAATTTCTTTTACGGTATATTATCTTTTAAAGATAGTAAAGGAAGAAAAACGTTTAAGACAATAATATACATTCAATGACCTCATGAAACTATACAATTAATATACATGTAATCAGTCATATTTCGTCACGTAAGTAGGATGTGAGAAACAGAAAATAATACTTGAAATAATGGACAAATATGTCGCTTATGCTTATGCAGACGATGGAAGCACATATTAATGCAATAAAATGAATACATATGATCACAATTGCTTGTAGCAAACACATAGGCCTGAAAAGTCCACATGGTTTGAAGCCGACTATTTCAAATAGCTTTCAACCCTGGATTAAATCCCATAATGGTTTTCATAGGCCGTTAAAAAGTGGTCTTACCACCTGATATCAATTTGTTGCGTTGTCTATTATGTCATGTTTTGTACAGGCAATTCATTTTCCAATTTCCCTTCTTACAAAATATGCATGGAAATAATTTGTGCTCCTGATATTGTTTCGGGATATTTAATATTACGACGATAGATAACTGTATATATAGTTGGTTATTTATATTTCCAGGGTGTGCTGATTTTCGTCTTCCACTGTGTATTCAACAAACAGGTACTAAGTCCTTCTTCATTTGTGACACTCTAATTTGAAAAACATTGTGTTTTGTATGCAGATGTATATCAATATTTTCATCAAATGCTTTTCATGCTGATCATCAAGAATTTTGTCAACATGTGTATTTATTTACGGATTGATATTTAGAATACGGCGATGCAAATAATACAGCGAAATAACATGGGTTCATAGCCGCCATCGATTTAAATCATGTTAATGCTTAAAGTAATATTTCAAAATAAATTAAGGAAAGAATAATAAATTAGTACAAGCAATCACTATAACTTATAATTACATAAGGTATTATTTTTCAGCTAAGACAAGGGCTGAAGCAGAGAAATGTACGCAAGAATACACTGGCTTCCATTGAAAAAGATTTCAAAAATCAGCAATCAACGGTAAGACCGTTTCAGTTTGGTTATTGAAGAAACAATAATCGTCAATTGATTTCGTTAATGAATACTTCACAGTCAAGCGTACAGATGAATAGAAAATGAGATAATTTTACTGCGATTAAAATATGTCTCAATTTATTATACACATAGAAATGGTAAGTTTGAAACGATTGTTCAATATATATTGTCGTTAAGTCTCCGAAGCTATTTCAACAAAAAACAGTGATTTATATTACTGGTATTAATATTTTTATTTTAATAATATTGTAAACATGCGCTCAGTTTTGTTCATTTTTGCTTGATAGAAAAAACACGTTTCGTGTTGGAATATATGTTATATACATTTCAATTCTAAACGCTAGCTCCTATTTGTGTTATAGATTTATAAAAATTCCCTTTACTTGTTGATCGGAACATAAATTGTTACACGCGATTTACTTTTATACAAACGATATCCCCATCCAATATTTGGATGAAATCTCATACTTATTCGTATATAAATTGCATTTTCAGAATTGGACAGAAATACTGCTAAAATAATATATATATATGGACCGTGCTCTGTGAAAAGGGGGTTTAATGCATGTGCGTAAAGTGTCATACCAGATTAGCCTGCTAAGTCCGCACAGGTTAGTAAGGGACGACACTTTCCGCCTAAAATGGATATTGCTAAGAAGGGACTTTCTTTAAGCAGAAAATATAATAAACGCGGAAATTGTCGTCCCTGAGCTTGACTGAGCGTGACTGCACAGTTCAATCTTGGACTACACTCTACGCACATATATTAGACCCCCTTTTCACAGAGCACGGCTCATTATTATATAAAATGATGCTTTAAATACAATACTAAGATTTTTCCAGGGATACACATCTGTGGATCCAAAGTCTATTACTTCAAAGCATTAATGGTCCGTCAAAAATTCATCATTCAATAATTAAAAACAGCTCATTTTTGTAAACAGTTTGTTTGCTTTATGTTAAGGAAACACGGCATGGCGTGTCAAATCGTTACTTAAATATGTACTGTTCTTAATGTAAATTGTAATTTTAATAATATATTATTATTTCTAAATCGTTCATTACATCATAGGTAGAAAAAATCAAAAGGAAAGTATTCATACCGAAAAATAGAACAACAATTTTTACCATATCAGACCTTTATCTAGTACGATATTATCTTATTAGTATTTTTCTCTTTACTTATTCCTAGCGTATCATGTTAATGTCATTAAATGTAATCTATTGCTATATAAAATGTTGCGACATGTCCCTATCTCTTTAGGAAGAAAATAGTCTTAGACAGTCGCAGGGGTCTCGAAATAACAGTTCGAGTTACGATCAGCTAGATACGGGGATCAGAGATTCACATAAATACATGGATGTGGTAGCGCAAACAAAATCTTCTTCGAAGGATAGCGGGAGCGATAGGAGCAGAAACAAGCGACAGAGCACGGATGACGAAAAATTACGCCAGCAAGAAAATGCGAATGCGAAAAAGATCGAGAAGGAAAAGCAAGAACGAGAAGAGAAGCTGAGAAAGGAAAACGAGACAAGAAAAAAGGAACGTCAACGTCGCGAACGTCACGGCAAAAGTAACGTGCCCCAGATCCGTATAGGTTATGAACGACCTGAAGACCCGTATTCCAGTGGGTCCAAGCTGTCAAAGAGTAGCCGATCAAGCCGTTCTGACGATGATTACGAGGTACTTGCGTGTGCGTTTGTCCGTCCGTCTGTCCGTCTGTTTGTTTGTTTGAAAAAGTATTTCGGTTTATAAATATAGTAAAGCTTTTGATCACAAATATACTATGTATGCATACACATTATGTAACGTGTTCAGGCAATATAAGCACATAATAAATAAACGTTTCAGTTTCGTTCATTAATATAAGTATATATATATATTTATATATATAGTATTATATGTTCGCATGTTCGCATCGTTGAGCGTGCACTTAGATTTCGCATTATTTCAAATGAAACAGCAATAATACAAGCAACGCACATAAGTTTTCATATAGATATATGCTAAATTAATGCTGTTTAGACTATTGAATTACTTATATATTTTAACATTTTTTAAATATCGAATATAATAAAAAAATGTGTGAATTTTAAATAGGTTATGAATATTCAGTTCATTTCAAATTATTTTATCTTAGTATAAATATAAATAACTTGGCATGGTCACTAGGTTAATCATAAAAATATAAAATACTTTTGTCAGTGTAATTGATGTAGAGAGATTCAACATGCTAAAAGCTAACATAAAGTTTAACATAATTACTTAAAATATTTGTACCCAATATGCAGTGCTAAATTATAAGTAGCTATGTATGCGATATTTGCACCAGTATAATCTAGGCTTGCATGTATTTTGTATCGCTATTAATATCGACGCAAATTATACACATATGTATTGAGATCTAACCTCAACTCAAATTATTTAATACTCTTTTATATGTTGTTATATCTCTCGCAGTCCAGAATTGTAGAACACAGATACCGAATGACTTCAGTATATCTGCCATATTTGTCTACATCGTACTATTCCTTGCGTAGGGTAGGTCTCCGTTAACAGACATTTCACTTCGACAAAATAAAATTTAAAGATGAATAGTTTTTGTCTGTGCATCTCTACTACATAATATTAAACACACTCTTGAATATATTGTAGAATAATATAAATTTTTAACACCACGTTCGATAAATAATTTTAATATTCTTACCTCTCACGCTCATTATTGTTTGATCCGAGTGTAAAATAATGTTAGTTTTAAATTTGATTCCCTCTGTGTTAATATACACATGCACATGCTCCCGGCATGTTAAACCAATAAGTAAAACACATTATTTTAAAAAATCATACATAATCTTACTATACGTTTGGCAAATAATATTCACTCGTTCGATTATAACGTGCAGAAGTTTTGTTGGTCACAATGCTAAAAGAATTTCGAAGTGAAATGTCGTTTTTAATAGGCGTGACGTGGTCTGATGCCATTAATACAAAGTATTAACTTTTTTTATTGGTGTGCTGCGATTGACCCGTTAAACTTTAATGACTAACTTATTTTGATGTGCAAAGCAATAAATTAATGTCAATGTTCATGTGTTGTTGTCAACAAAACGTCTTTTTTTCCTTTTGTGTGTAATGTTTAAAAAAATAATACTTTTGTCATTTAGCCTCGTATTTAATTGTCATTAGTTTGTATTTGATGGCGTCATTATGGTTGAATATTAGGTCAAACTTGTTTAAAAGTGAACAAACTCCACATTTATCTGAAAGAACTCAGGTATCAAGTATCGATATTTGATTTCCATTGCTATCATATTTTTATTGTAAGATATGTTTGTATGATATGATAAGTACAGATTCATTATTAGTAAAGATTATTAATATTGTCATTCACCATCGCTTCGATGCTGTTGAAATCAAAATCATATGTCCATTTGTAATGTTGAAAATCATTTCAGGTACGTAATAAATATTCTCCTGATCTGCTTTATATAAATAGTATTTGTGGAATCTTTAAACCAATCTTACAATTTATAACTGTAAATAAGATTTTGCCATATGCAAATATGCGTTTTAAAGACTTAATTACATTATGTACAATATGATTCAAAATTGTATTCTCATTTAAGGTTTTGATTTGCTTTATCACCAAAGCAAAGTATTTCAAACACAAATTATTTATGTGTTGACTTCTGTCAAGTTAAAAATGTTTATAAATAAAGGCCCTGGAATGAATATAAACCATAGTGTTACTCTGTATTTCTTCAATCCTTTTCTCGATTGTTTCCAGGGTGGCTCAGCACAAAATATATCTTCCATAGGTACAGCGCTACCTCAGAAATATGAACACAGTGCTGGTCGGAAAAAGGTAAAGTCTTAGAGTCAGTGTGCTTGAAGAGGTTATCGCTTCTACGGCAAATACGCATTTATACTTGCAAAAAATGCATTATATAAACATGCATTTTATGAAACATGTTCCAAACATTAATGCTATGTTTGTTTTAAATATTTTATAAAGGTCTTTACATTGTTCGCCATCATTATATATTAAAAAATATCTGTTAAAAAGTATGTATTAATTAATTTCTTGAAGCATATGACTGGCTTTTTATTAACGTTCAAAAAGTTGTCCCCATACATAAGTGTTAGGAGCGTCTGTAACATATTTTTTGCAAAAAATGTATATTTAACGTTTTCTCATCTCATATAGAGAAATGGTATCGTTAATTATGTTTAATTGACACCTTTTCCCTAACTGTTGAGTTTTTCTTTTATTTTAAGTTTTTTCCCACAAAATACGGAAATGAGAATGTCTTATCATGTTAAGATATTCTTTGTAAATGTATGTGTTTAGACGATGTACTATGTACAAGTCTTGAATAAAATGTCTGTCTGTCTTTTTGTCTGTCTTTCTGTCTGATAAATCAGTAGAAGTAGTAATATTTGTATGAGCTTAATGCACATGACGTACCGCTATACGCATGCGCACTGTCGATAACGGTCCTTAAGCTCGATTCCCACTGGAGGCTTGTATTGAACAAAACTATTTTGGAAATGTGATCATTCTTTCATAATTATTTAATCATGTATAACAATTTTACTAGAAACGTATCTGCTTTAAACAGAGAATATTCGTTGTTTTAATACATGTATATATGCAAGAGATATAATACAGATATACCAATTTAAAGTAATTGTTTTTATAGCCCACCATAGTACAGCATGCTCATTGTGAGCCTTTTGGATTGCCTTTAGGTCGTGACCATTTAGCTTATTAGATATCTTGTGGCATAATTTTTTGTCATATCTTCAAGAAACTTTGTTAAAACATGTTTTCCAATACAATCCCGAAAAAGTTACAAACTGGGTAAGGTGTGGCTTAAAACAAGGCACGTGGTCACATTGAAGAAAAAACAATATTTGGATATTCTACATGCAACATTGTGAAAACTCTAGATGCCAAATTTAATCATTAAACTTGGGTAGAACATGTGCCCCATTGGAATATATGCCGAGCTCGAACACCAGGTCATTGGGCAAAATTCAAGAGAAAGCTTGTGAACACTATATATGCCACATGTTTTATCGGTGATTATATATCCCCCCGTTATATGTCAGCTGCGTCTCAAACTATGTCATGTATGGTGAAAACCTAGGTCAATAGGTCAAATTATTAAAAGCTTGTGAACCCTCCGGATGACTCATTTTTGCCATACCTGCATGAAACTTGATAAGAACAATTGTTCCAATAATATTTTAGCCAAATGTCAAACAGGTTTACGTGGGCTTGAATGCTAGGTAAAATGAAATAAATTTGTTTGATATATGGTTCCGGGGCATTGAAAAAGCGTGATGAGGCTGTGCAGTTTTCTGTACGTTGCTATAGTAGAACGATTTGAACGCTATACACGTCATTTTTACCTACCCATGCATTATGCTGACAACATTAACATCAGATGCTGTAATCATATCTGGGATGAGTTTTAATATGATTTTGTTTTATTTACATTGCCACTAATTGTTGGAATATTTTCTCGTATACGTATATAATTAATTACTTTATATTATGTTTAATCCAGAAGGACAGCAGCAGAAGTGAATCAAAGAAAACCAGCAGTCTTCCAAAGAGCAAGAAGGACAAGAAGAAAGGTTCGCACTCGAAGGACAGGTCTCGACTTTACGAATACCCTTACGAGGGCACGTACCTAGGCGGTCAGTCCCTGCACGCAAGCTTAGGGAACATGAATATGCAACCACAATACGGTTACAGGTACTAGAATGTATTTGATATACGCTGTTATGTACTTGTGTACAAGTTTATTCACGCAGTGCTAAAATAAAGCTAAATTTACTAATTGGGGGTTATTTCAAAGCCTAATTATGGGATAAATAAAGGTAGCCATTTTTTGGTTGTGTTTCTTCATAAATTTTTTATCATTTGGGAACTAGCTTTAAATAAAGGACCACGTTAAGGTTGCTGATTTGCGCAATGGCTTGAAATCGGGTTTGTTGGTCGACTGGCGACACATTTCGTAAATTTTATATTTGTCATTGTGTAGGGAGTATTATTCATGCCTGGTTGTTGGCGGGTCTAAATGACGAAAGCATGACAAAACGACGAAAAATGCACACAACAGAACCGCCAAACGGGCGTTATATGTCATATTTATGGTATTGGTGGTTAATTGTTGCATCATTATTGTTAGCGTGTTTGGAACCTTCTTCAAATTCGCCAACACGCAAGCATTAAACGACAAATATCAACCTTCATAAAATTTGATGTTTATAAGAAGTATTATTTCTGCTTATGCAACTGGAGTAGACGGTACCTATCTGCTCTCTTATGTTGCAGGTTATATATTACATGATGTTGTGTATGCCTACACGTAGATGTACCAGTTAATAATAAACCAGGTTTTCCGAAGGAAAAAAACTGGTTATTAGATTGGTGAATGTCGGCGGGCGGGTAGGCGGCGGGAAGACAGGCGGGCGGAACAAACTTGTCCGGGCCATAACTTTGTCGTTCATTGTGAGATTTTTAAATCTTTTGGCACATTTGTTAACCATCTTTGGCCGATGTGTCATGCGAAAGAATTACGTCGATATCTGCAACGTCAATGTCACACTTTGAGATCAAAGTTAAAAAAATGGCCACACATGATCTTGTCCGGGCCATAAATATGTCATTCATTGTGAGATTTTAAAAATAATCGGCACATTTGTTCACAATCATTGGATGATGTGTCATGCGAAACAATAACGTCGATATCTCCAAGTTCAAGGTCGCCACAACTAAAAATAGATTGAATTTGACACAAGGGGTGTAACTAGGAACAATTAGTAACAATACACATTGCACATTTTGACTCCCTTTATCAGATTTTTTTTTCAAATTGAAATCAAGGTCGCCACGACTAAAATAGATCGAATTTGACACAAGAGGGGAAACAAGGAACAGTCAGTTGCAATGCACTTTTTTAATTGTCTCCCTTTCTCAGACTTTGTTTTTCAAATTGAAAACGGTTTTGTGGCAATTTTGTCCCTTGTTCAAATTTAGCCTTCTGATGTTGGACATATTACAAAGGTGTTTATAGTACGATCGTTACATTGAGAGCAAACACAAGCAAAATTAATACTTAACCTATTTTTTGGAAACCTTGTGTAGTCGAAAAAAATACATGTGATAACATGTTCAAATACTATCTTGGTAGAAAGGCGGAACTTAAGTTCATGGCCACTTATTTTTATGGCAAAGTCAAAATTATCGGTATAATTGTTATAGCATAAAGTATCATAGGCATTTAAAATATTAATAAAACTGCGGAGACGCAGTTTATGTTGTTATCGATAGTTTCCCGGATACGATCGTCGAAGTGATGCGATCGTAGACGTGTTCTGAAGATCTTCTCAAAATACAACAAGTACGAGGTTATGCAGGATACACCCATCGAGAATGCCTTAATCAACCATATGATCGTACTTTGCGATTGCGCTTGGATTGTAAGCTAAATGGTATATTTTGTTTATGTTCCAGTCCCTATGGTCACGGTGTGGGCGCCGCTGGCTACCAGACAGGACGCCCGTCCCATCAGCAACAACAGTGGGGTCAGTACGGAGACCCGTATAGTTACGGTCCACAGGGGCCTTATAGGGGCCAGCAGACAAAATATTGGTGAATCAGCAACATATATTTGGTTTTAGTTCGACGCGCATCAAGAGAAGTTTTGTGTTAATAGCGTCTGAAATATAATCTAAAGAAAAACAAGTATATAAAGATTTAATACATGTGATATGTTTATAAAGAAAAATGCTGAAAAGTTCAAAGAAAAAAAAACGGCCATGATCGTATGTCTGTAAGTCGATGAGCTGCAAACTTGTCCGTTGAAATACTCCTACATGTTTCAATGTATTCTATCCTCACATTGTAAGGGCTGCATCTACATTACGAACATGTTCATGGCATTTTCATTATCCTATCTATATTATATCAAAAGTAGCTAATGCCCATGTTTCCATTTAATTTGTATGTATGATTATCATAATGCCCACTTTCGACATGTAGCGACATACGGCATCGGAGGGTATACAACATTTCAGTGAAAGTTCTTATTGGTTTTGTATACATCACATATGCAAAATCATGAACATTTTTAAGAGTGCATTATATATACAATTTTTGATCATTTGTCTACGTTAATTAATATTGTGTTACAATTGTCACTTAACTACCGTCTCTTTGTTTACCAATCGCTATACGTGAGCTACTGCATTCCTATATTTTGAACGATTATATCTTACAGTTTTAGACAATGCACATAAAACTGAAACGCCTGGGATTAAACTATGAAATAAGCAAGTGTAATTATTTCTTATAAATTATTACTTACTACAAAGACATGACTGAAATACTGTTAAATCCGGTACACAATTCATATAAAACACCCAATTTGAAACTAAAAAAAACACTGAAAGAACCCGTTCGATATATTTTTAACAGCACTCGATCTCTATACGCAAAAGGTCCTTGCATTTACCCTTTGCTATTAATTCAAATTGGTTTACACGTGTTTCACAAGTGAAATAATATAACAACATATTTTTCAACTTTTTGATTTTATTCATGGCTTTAAAGCAATATATGGCAGGAATGAAATATCATATTGTAACTGCTTAAAGCGTGATTATGTTCTTTTACTTTGTTTTATGTTCCTTTTTAATGCCAAATTATTTACATTTACAAAGGCCGATGTTGATAGCGATTAAATAGTGCGACATTGTATTTAGACTATGTGCGTTGCTGTTTTCTTTTAAGCATAAATAAAAAAATATATATATTGTGTTATAAGAAACCTGTTATATATTGGCTGTTTTATGTACAAACATATAATAAAGGCATTAATTTGAAGTTGGTACGTTTATACAAAACAACGCTGGTGTGTTATTACCTCATAAATTCAACTATGTTTTACATGCTTAAAAAACGTACACTGAATTGCAATTCTTGTATTATGTGTCCGCTAATTTCATTAAAAATGCGTTTTCAATTAACAAATAAATACTATCATTTAACTTATGTGAAGTGTAAATTTAAAGATTCCCTTTAACGTGAAATAGATGAAAAGCTTTGCTGTTAATTACAGGTGTTTTATATACATTTGCATTATTGATTCCGTGTACGAATTCCATTCTTTTGTAATTAAATGCATTTGTAACACTTTGGTTATTAGTCTAGTTCTAATAACATTTCTCATAAAAAATTGTAAACTAGTGATTTGTGTACCTTAAATTAAAAAGATAATATTAATAATGTGTATTTCCCATAAAAAATAAATAATAAAACAACATTGTCTTATGAATATCACGAACACAGCACATGATACATTTGATGTATACACGTATGAATCGCATAGCAATTTTATTTAAAATGTCTGACTTTCAATAAAATATATATTCAACCATAAAAACCGTAAAGCAACGTTCGAATGCACGGCTTTCAATATACTTGAATTTTCGAGTTGAACATGTTTGCAAAGACATGCAAGTGTGTCTAAAGGTGCGACAGGCGTCGCTGCTTGGTCAACCGGATGTTCCTGTGATACTGGCGACGCTCACCGCGCATCCAGCTGTCGTCTTGAGCATCCGCCACCGGTTGCTCAGGGGTCTTGCTATTTTTTCGCTTAAATATATAAACGTTCAATCATTGATTCGTCTTTATGGATCACTCTTAATTTTGTTTATCATACTATAGAGATAGTAATGTGACGCACTTGAACTCATTTAGAGTTGTAAAGAAAACGTTTTATGGTCCTTGGTAAAAAATATCTGCATAAAAACACCTACTGTTATTTGCAATTGCCCTTATGACAAATCATACAATATCAACACATCGTTTGGAATTGTTCATAAGGAACGTTCTAATTACTAGCTTGGGGATCGATCACGGACAAATGTCTACATCCGGTTTTCCCACTACCTCTGCATCCAGTAGGAGAATTGTCTGTTACGTGCTAACTCAATAAAACGTGTGAGCATGCTAACTGACCCCCATGCTATAACTAAAAAACTGTTGATAACGGTGATAATCCCTATAATCAAAACAAACACACTTTTTCTTGAGAGGCACTGTGCGACTGTTTCCGCAAATCAGAGCTCAGAGTCTGAAGACTGCGCTTCCGGTCTTGCCGTCTTCTTAGAGCGTCTCGAACCTGTCCGAGTAAAAGGAACGGAGCTATGACCATATTATAAGATATTCTGGGTCGGAACCTTACAGGGCATTACAAGTTACCTTCTTAGAGCCAGTATTTGCCGTACGGTTTTGTATGTTGATTAATAGTTTATTTTATTTGTAACATATTGCTTCTATTAAAAATCAAACGATAATTCTCTATGTGTAAATCAAATTATAAAACATTGGTTTCCACAAAGAAATTTGAATTTTAAGTTTTCTCTTGAGTATTACATTAATTGAAAAATGCCGTAGGTTTTAACATAATGAATACCGTTTCTATGTAAAAAAGTAAAGTAGATTCTGAAAAACAATATTTATAAATGTATCGGTCAACGTTTTGCACGTTCTTCAAATCAAACTATTTGCACTAATAACTCCATTACACTTAATAATGATTTTCCCTTTGAATATTTTATTTCAAATTTGAAATCGGTCCGCTTCCCATACAATACACGATTTATTAAAAATAGTTTTCTAATTTATGAAAGACTATCTTGAAGTGTGCAAGGCAGGCGTATTATTGACCATTAAAATCAAATAAGGAAATATGTGTTGATACCTAAGAACAATTCATTGTGGGAATAAAAGATGCACACTGTCAGAATCTTTCTGAAGGATTACTGCATTTTTACCTGTCTATTCAGAACACAATAGAAGAGAAATATGAAGAAGCCCTGAAACGAAAAATCTAAAGGTTAGCAGGCATACTCTATTAACGCTGAAATTAACACGATTAAATACGTCAGTGTGCGTGTTTGAAGATAATTGCTTTATTTGCATTATACAAATGCCTTTTAAGTTTATGTGTAGATGGTAGATTCAAATCATTACGTAACTGCTACTGAACATATGTAACATTCGTCTCTCGTTACTCTTTTATAGTGGTTTTGTACATATATATAAATATTTAAATACAAAAGGAAGACGTTAATTAACTATTATGTCTGTAAATATAACTTATGTCAGCAAAATATTATGTCCAGAACATGATAAATGAATTATGTATCTCATTAATTATTATTGTTTGTCAATCGAACTTAGTTTAGCTCGTAAATCAAAATATTCTAGCTGTCATCAAACCTGAAGACCATTCAGTATTGCGAAGATATACTGAAATATCCACATGTCGTCATTGATTGCCAAAACACCGAACACCCACGTGAGGCCCACCACGGGCAAAAGCACGCATAGACTGTACAAACCCGTCCTTAAAATAAAAAGTGAACAACCCATCATAACGAACCATTTATTTGCATTGAAACTGTGATTCAAAGTGGCAACGATGGCCGCGATAGCGGTAGAACGCTCACACGGGTTCAAGTGAAACAAAAAATGTCGATATAATATAGATAAATACGCAGGATATGTCGTATCGTAAATATGTCTCAAACGACGCATCAAGAGTTTTTTTTACGATTTTCTAATATATGCCATTGCCGGTAACGAGCTAAACTTTGATGATGCACATCGCACGATGACGGACGCCGGATATAAACTGATCACAATTTGTCAATATGAGCACATCATGCTCAGGTTAGCTATAATTTAGAGAGTAAACTATAAAAAAATGAATGATAATTTAGTCGCCCATAGAAGCACGCATTTAACTAATACAACATCCCATCACGGGTAAGTCAGACAGCGAACAACATATCTTTATTAAACATTCAATCGCGGGTATTTAAACGTTTAAAATAACGTACATACTGCTTAATAAAGAAATTTTACAAATAAAATTATTAAACATAGGTTAAAGAATGCGAACATTTCAAATTGTCATTTGATTGCTTGGTAAATGAAAGCAAATTCTACACAGGCTGATAAGAATGATAAAATCCCCTTACCCTGAAAAACGAAATATTAATAAATTGGAGCCTACTTAAGACAAATGAAACATGACGGGTACCACAATATGCAATATGCACACACCAATTATAAGTTTGATTTGTAAACGACTAAAATGATATCACATGAATAAACAAAGTCACTTACTTGAGTTTTTCTGTTTTAGTCTTGGTTTTCATTGCGGCTAACGACGACATGCGTTTCAATACCACGATCACTACTAATATATTAACCTAAAAATGAAGTATAAACTGGGTCAGCCTCATAGATTACCCATATAAGCGTTTTAAAACTGTCCTGCAGATTTAATACCTATTTTGAACCCCTTATTAATTACCATTAACACATTATCAGTCTCATGAAAGAACAAAGTCCAGATACGCTTGAACTATTTCATATTGAATCTATAACAACTAAAGTGGAATAACATACTTTTAACTATTTCTAAATGCGTCGCTACAAAAAATTAAGTTTTATTTAAAACAAATATTCAAAGTCTTAAACAGACAGTCTCATTATTAATCAATTACAGGATGAAACCACAACAAAATGGTAAACAACTGCCTACACATGTTCTTACAGCATTGGTAATGAAATAACTCATTTTTGTGTATATTCATCGATGAAATTGAATTACAACTTTTAAGCCGTTTAGAAATGAAGAAAAGCAGTTTAAACTAAAATATTTTTCTGTCATCAAGATTTCAGATCCCAGCGGCATCAATCACGATTAAAGATAATCGCAATGCATGTCAGGAAGAAGCTTTAATACACACTGTCATAAACCCGATTAAATCAAGTGTTCAGCTCTCACGCATTATTATTTCATTACATAGAAAGAGTGTAATAAGTATCGATTGCTGTATTTGGTAATATTTATAAAAGATTAAGAAACAACAGTTTTACTAACAAACACTTACACAAATGATGAACAACGCCGGTCCCACAAACGACCAAATAAGTCCGGAGGAGATGTCCAACCAGCAACTGGAAAGCATTACTTGCATATAAATAATATTTCAGAGAACTTACTGCGTACGGACTGACAATTGTATAAGTATATGCGTTCATTGATGTATCTACATACATAACCATAATTATAATGTGGGCATGTGGTGACAAATGATTATTCAAAGTAATGATTCATTTAAACCCTATAAATATGTATGCATTTTTCTGGATATAATGCATACACTGCCAGTAAACGTGTCGGATTAATATAATGTACACATATACACGTATGACTAAAATAGGCAACTAAAGAATGGAAAAAACAACAACAACACATCGGATATTAAAATAGAAACCTAAACCGCAAACCAGAACTGCTGCTGTGTGTTTCAACTTACAATGTACTATTTCCATAACCCTGTGTCTTTGAAACGCCAAGCGAAACACCAACAATTATGCCTGGAATGACTGAAAATACCAAACTATTACTATGTAAAACATAACAAATGGATATTTGAAAAAATGTTTTAAAATAGTTTGTTTTTGAGTCTGATGCTTACTTATAGGTCCAAACATATGTTTAATAAAAACACAACTGTTACAATGATTATGATAATAATGACTCGTTGTCCACAAGGTTCTGTGCCTTTTATAGGTTGATTGTTATACCAGTGATATCACTATGTGCATTAAGTCATATTTTCTGGTTGCTGTGTTTGCAAGAGCTTGTTACATGGACATATTTATAAAATGTAAAAAAAAAAACACAAAACAACAGCACAAAAGTGAAAAACAACACGAAACGTTCCTTCATAATGGCTCACGTGACCAAACTGCTAATACAGCTAGGTTATCGGAAGTGAAAGACAATAAAAGAAAGAAAGAAATGAACTAAATTCTCACTCCATGCAAGTGGCACGAGGACCTTGGTTCTAAACTTGGTCATAAACACGCGCACGACGCAAATTAAAATCTCAAGGCCAATCAGCAACATCATGAAGAACATGGCCAGAAGAAGTACTGGATGGCAGCTGCAATAGCAACGCATGCGCCCTGGAAAGAGAAGAAAGAAACATTTTGCATAAATAACGCATCGTGTTTAACAATTTAGTGACGATGTGAAAATGAATAAATAAGAACATAAGAATGTGATATCAATTGATGATCGTTTTGTTTAACGCGACCATTGTGTAAAGTGTTATTCATAAATGTAATTCAAGTAGTTTACAGAAAGGTGGTCTCAGTCAGAGCACAAATTAGCTGACTGCATTATTTGGTATATGTCTATTTTATTATCTTTTCAATATGCGTCACAACTAATATAATAGAGACATTTCAAAGTATATCAAAATGTATAATGACGTTACACGACAGTAACGACCAGTTTTTAAACAATATGACCGGCTAAATGAGCAGAACACACCAAGGTCTCAATTGAACGCCTTAAAAAACATAAATTATTTTAGATATAAAGTAATATAACAAGATTATTGTTATAAATAAATTAGAATTAGGTCAACTTATAACAATTACAAATAACATAATCTAAATAAATATTGTAAAGTTGAATCAAATAATCGCTTTATATATACCCTCTTGAAAAAAACGATCAAAGCGAGCTCATTGTTAATTATGTAATCCAATAATACAGACACTACGAATACATTGATGAATACATGTTATTATATTTATTTGTGATGTCATCTGTAAATGTTTACCGCTAGGGGCAAAAAATATTCGAGGAGATCACTTTTAAATATGTAGTTAAATGTAGTTAAATATAAATTATAATATGTACGAAAAATAGATTGTTATACATAGTAGTTTAGTTTAAACCTATTTATTTTAGCTCGATTGCGTCGAAAGCCTTAGGCTTATATAAACGCTCTCGAGTCCGTTTCCTGGGCCTAGAACCAGTACTTTGTGTCTTTGGGGGAGATCTAAAGAACGCTCCCACGGTGGGGATCGAACCCGTGACCTCCCGGTCGCAAGGCGGACACCATATCCATTACACCACGGCAACCTTGAACCTTATACATAGTAAAACAAATATTGAATCGAGGTCAGGTACCCTGCTTTCTGTTCGGTTGACTCCACCGAGGAAGAAGATCAGTGCGAAAAGCAAGGCAACACAGAGATGCATGACAACGATCACCCTGTCAGAGCGCACAAGTCTAAAAACAGCATAAATAGGATCCCCAAAATCTTTGGAAAATCTAATCCTTAGGTACAAACAGACGCTTTGTGATTTTTATATTATGTTATACATTATATTCGGAAATACATAATACAACTGTAAGATGTTATTTATGTAATATTTTTAACTATCCAGAATGTCTATAACGAATCCAACCAAATGATTTAACACAGTTCAGAGATGTAATAGTGCCTAACGCCTAGATCGGATAATACAATTGACAATTTGCAAATGTTTAATAAAAATAAGCAATGGCTATTTGCAAAACGTATTGTTTCAATGTTAAGTTAGGTGCGAATACATTCATATAACGTTAATAAAAAACTATACTTAATAACATTGACACTATTTTATCTAAATGAAAATAATTATTATGGAAACTAGATATAAAGATCATTTTTTGCGACTCCAATAAAGATATGTCTGCGTATTATAATTAGTTAGTATTGAACTCATGTAAATGAAAATAGTCTTTAGCTAGATACTGTTTTGAAATGACC